>NC_042494.1:1543189-1602343 GCF_005508785.2 Acyrthosiphon pisum
GACCCAAAAGGAAACGACATCCCCATATTTGTGCTGTCGGAAATATAATATTTATTGCTGGTGCATTGGTATCTCAAAGTCTAGGACAAATTTATTTGGGTTTATTCCAACTGAAATTCATATTTATTAATTTAGAATATGTTTTTAATGTTTTATCCGGTAAAAAAGTAAAAACATTAATGGAATAAATATAAAATAAATATTATTTTTTAATCCCATGAACTGTTGAGTGAATTTTTTATCACAATAATTAAATGTGTCATTCATGTAAACTATTTCCAGTTTTTTTCAAAAATTCAATATTAGCATCACATGAAAATATAATAGACTACCACTAGATCCCGTGCACTTCGTTGCCCATTAAAAATACCAATGCTATATGAATAATATGTTTTTTTTTATAATATAACGGTTACCATATCAACAATTTTAAACCAGTAATTATTATTATTATAGCTTTGAAACCCACAGCAACCATTTATAAACAACAATTTCCATCGGAAATCTAAAAATCCCTGTTTGAGCACCTCCCGGGGTTGGTCCTCTCTCTTTTTAAATTAGCCCATTTTCTGCCCAGAGGTCTAATCTATCTATACCTATATATAAAAATATCTGATCCCGTGCACTTCATTGCCCCATTAAAATTGCCAACGCTTTATGTTTTACATATCACCATAGCAACCATTTATATACAAAACATTCCATCGGAAATTTCAAAATAATATATAACTGGTTGCCATGGTAATATGGAATCACAGACACACAGACACACATACATTAATTTATATATATATATATCTCATTTAAATTGTCATTTTCAATTAATATAATATTATGTTCTCCTCTATTAGTTTTTACATCAATTGAAGTATTGAACTCAAAGTATTATACTTTTATGAACTTCTTTCCTTGACTTTGGTATTTTAGGATAACAACTGTCTCCAGCATTTGTGAATCGACCTACAGCGTAAAAATAATAATAATAATGTAGTGTTGCATCAAATTTTATAATCATAACATATCGTTATTAAAAATATAATTTGTTTATTATTATTTATTCCTAATTAAAGTACATAATATGTAGGTATAAATTGGTTATTTAAAATTAAAAAAAAAATAATAAAATTTAAATAAATATACCATTTACTACCACTAACTTGAACAACATTTTTTTATTGATGTCTGTTTTTTTTTCTGTTAAAAGATCATTGATAAAATGTTCGTATTTGTTTGTAATTTAAAATTTGATGAATGTTGTTGCACTCCTCTTCGTAATATGTGTACTTTGTAGAGCCTCTCTCATTTCCAAAGAACTTTTAGTTTTATCAGTATAGTGAAAGTTTTGTGTTCAGTATTGTAAAACTATGTTCACTGTTCAGTATTATGTAATTTTTAATACAATTTTTATCTTTATTATGAGCCATTCGACGAAAACTTTGATTGTTATTGATTACAATAACCGACATAATTTACACATAATATAAGTAAATATCCGGCCCGTACTTACACTTTTCTATAACAATTAACGTTTGATAACATTAACCGTGATTATAATAAGCGGCGACCATTATGAAACTTGATGGTAAATACATTATCTGTGTTTGTATGTGGTTTTTTTTTGCTATAGTTCAATATTTTTGTCCACATAAATTCGATATAAATAGATACAAAATATATGACCTGCCTATCTATACTATAAATAATTTATTTTCTAAATTTTAATATAGGTATAAGGTGTACGTGTGGCTGCGTAGTGCGTTGGAACATTCAATTAATCCTATTGATTATATCGGAGAATGCGCTTAAGCTATAGCTTATAATTATAACCATACAATCATCCTATAGGTCCATTATTTATATCACAATAACACAATATAATTTTAGTATAGCCTATATAGTTACCGCTACTACATCGCTGCGGATGGACTATCCGTAGACGCTCATAACTCATACGACAAACCTAACCTATGTCCTATACGACTATAGCTATACTTACAGCCAAAATATACGTAATATATATTATAGTATTATTCATGATTCATGATTCACGCAAGTTAAAACCATATCATATTGGTTTTAAAGCTTATAAATAACATTATAATAATTTTTCATTAGACATTTACACTGTTTTGCAATCTTGTAAAAAGATACTTTTGATTTGTATTTAAATAGAGATACAAATACACCAACTTAAAAAGTATTTAAAGTACTTCTTTCAATAAGTATTTAAGAACAAATACAAATACTTAGAAAGTATTTAAACACAATTACATATCTTAATATGTTTGTTTTAACTTTGGGTTCAATACTTTTTCTCTGATATTTTAACTTTAAATTTTACCATTGGGATTTGGGATCAAACTCATTCAATGTTCGAACTGTACATATTATTATTTATTATATAGTTAATAATTAATATTTCATATATAATGCGTATTCCAGATAGCTTCTGGTAGAAACTACTAACCAAGGTACCTATAATTGTATGATAAGTTAATAATCACCGAATGATCGTTTTAATTATTTATTGTATGAGAACTATTATTTAGTTACTAAATAGATATTATAAGAAGTAAGAACCTTTATCTCCACAACAAACCTAGCTTCTGGAGAAAATAACATATGCATAAATGCTATATTTCTATAGTGAAAATATTTGTATTAATGTACATGGCGTATGTATACTATTCAATTTTTCAACAGGAAACAAAACAAAAAATAATACCTACCAAAAGTCTTTAATATTTTACTTCTTAAGATAACAGTGCTGCCGACTGAACAAATTGTATAAATATTCGGGAAAATATCGTAACTATAAGTACCTATGTAGGTACCTATATGTATATTATAAATTCGGAGAGTGCCATTTACCACTGGGCCTGTGTATTTTAATTTAATTAATTAATTTCTTCCTTAGAAGTGAGAATACTGAATAATATATTATATAGTATAATATGTATAGTTATAAATTTATAATGTATGGTAAATACTAAATTAGTAACTATTAGTAAGTACAAACTTATATCTAGATGACATGCACGCAGCGCGCATATTATAATGTAGTCGTATAGTGTACACAAAACCCATATCCCGTAATCGTTTATTTATAGTTTGGAGTTTCAAATAGTTCATATCACAATTAAAGAGGCTATGTCGAGAATAAAATTACAAAATTTCAATAATATTACTTTTTTGATTTCTGACTGAGAAAAAAGATAATAAATAATCATTTATTCAAAAAAAAACGATAAAGTATTTCAATAAAAGTATTTGATTTTCAAATACAAATACGTCCAAGACCGTATTTAAAATACTTTCCAAATACTTTATTCGAAAAGAAATTAAAAAGTATTCTAAATACAATGAAAGTATTTAAATACATTTACTCAAATACTTTACAAGACTGCTATTTCGTGTCATTGCAGGTATTACTGGTACAGTGCTACAGTGGTATAGGCACTTTACTATGGAGCAGATATGTATCTACGGTATTTTATTGTATTAACTAGTTGTTATTGTGGCATTGCTGGTATCTAACTACCTAATAGTAGGATATGTAGGGATAAAGTATAATATACACTAGTCAGTAGTTATATAATATATATATATCAATATATGATATACAAATTATCATTTGTTCCAGTTCGGCTTCCATTAAGGCATCTCAACGGAGACGGCAGTAGAGGTAGTCACCGGACTAGCAACACACGTGGCACAGAGCAACTGGAGGCAGAAGGAGCTTTGTGTCTTGGTCACTCTTGACGTCAAAAACGCTTTTAACTCCTTGCGGTGGCCTGTGATAAGATGAAGCACTTAGAAATAAGGTCACTCCAGAGTACATAGAGCTCATGATCAGTGCCGCAACTAGGCTTTGTGGGGCCCTAGTGCAAATTTTATTGTGGCAGCCCTCATAAAGGTATTTTGTGTCTTGGGGAGCCCCACTTAAGTGGAAAAGAGGCCCATTTGGGGGTGCTATGCACCCCCAGTCCCCCCGCTAGTTGCGGCACTGCTCATGATTTGATCATTTCTGTCAGACAGGGAGTTGCTCGTTGGAGAGCAAATAACATCGAAGACTGTGACGTGCGGGGTCCCTCAGGGCCCAGTTCTTGGACCGACCCTGTGGAATGTTGCATATGATTATTGATTACCTACTGGACATGGAAGTTCCTCCAGGCGTCCAGCTAGTTGGCTTTACAGACGATCTCGCGGTCATCGGAGTCGTTAAAACAAGCGAGCTTCTGGAAAACTTGTTGAATCCTGTCCTCGAGAAGATCGATGACTGGATGATAACTAGCTAGCTCATCATAAGACGGAGGCTGTCATGCTGACAAAGAAGTGGGCCTACAACCCTCCTCAGCTCAGCATAGGTGGCACTCACATCCAATTGAGCAAACACCTAAGGTATCTAGGAGTCATACTTGACTCTCGCCTTTCCTTCGTGAAACACGCGAAGACGCGATAACCCTTTCAAGACTAATGCCGTACATCAGGAGACCCCTGTCAGTGGAAGAGGCGACTTCTAGCTTTGGTAGTAGAGAGCCAACTGATCTACGCTGCCCCAGTCTGGTCGGCAGCTGTAAGCTCAACGGCTAAGGCAAGAACCGTCCTAAAGAGACCTCAGAGAGTGGCAGCCCTGAAGACCATAAGGACCTACAGGACTGTATCCAACGAAGCCACCTTCTTCCTATCGGGTATGTCTCCGGTAGACCTGATAGCAGAAGAAAGGGCCAGGATTATGGCCAGGGTGTCGAAAGACGTCCTGCCTGGCGATCCTCCCTCCACCAGAATCACGATCAAAAAGGAAGAAAGGAGGACTGCAATCTCTGAATGGTAAAGGAGATGGGAAGGAACCACAAAAGTCTCATGGACCCATCGCATTATACCAAACATCGCAAGATGGGAGAATAGGACCACGCACAGGATAACGTGGACCTATCACATGACCCATGCTCTATTCGGGCATGAGTGCATGTACCTTCATCCATGGGCAGGGCCCCAAGCCCATGCTGCATGCACTGCCCATGCGGATCGGACACAGCAGAGCACACAATGTTCCATTAAGTCAATTGGAAAGGCTGCCGAGCTGAACTCCGGGAACGTATGGGTCGATCTCCAAATGTGGCTTATATGCCGGACATCATGTTCGGCCCGGTCTTAGAGGACCTCCCGGCGGATCACCAGGAGAAGGCCGCCGCCCTAAACGAAACTGAAGATACATTTAGGCCCTTTTATAAAATGGTGGAAGACATCCCTACACTAAAGAAGATCGAGGAAAAAGTTCGACAGGCCGTGGATAATGCTTTATGATTAATAACTTTAATAAATGTCTATAAAAAAAATAAATAGTGCCTATGCATCTTTAATAATTTGAACCTGTTATTAAAATAATTTATAAGGAACTTGGTATTGTATTTTCAAAATTTTTACCTAGCAAAAAAAATGTATCGATCATTATGAAAAAAAGAAATTCAAATTTCAAATAGGTACCTATAAATAGCTCAAAAACATTCAAAATATTTTCAAAATTTGTTAGGGTATACCTAGTAAATGTTAATATTAACACTCGGTGAAAATTTCAAGTATCTACTGTTATTCATCTGTAAAAATAAATGTTCCATATAAGCCATTTAAACCTCGATCAACTTTCCTGGATAATTTAAAAACAATAAAAGCACAAATATTATTAGCTATGAACTTAAATTCTATAGTAAAACAAAAGGTAAGCATTTAATTGATATTCCATTTCATATATTATTATTATATGTTAATTATACAAATAGAAGAGAAGGTATATTTCTTAAAGTATAGGTTAATATATAATAAGATATCAGTTCGCGAAGTATAAAGAATATAATTAATTATCGATATTAAATAATTAAAATAGAATTGGATATTAGTTATTATTTATTTATTCGCATTTGAATATTAGTCAATCTAAGTACTGAAATATACGATAAGAATAGTTTAATTTTGACCAAATTTATGTCTTTGTTACTTCCTTAAAAAAATATTAATGATTTTAGTTATTGTTTTAATTAAAAAATATTCATGGGGAACTTGACATTTGTACCTATGTGTATTATTATATTTTTTAAATATTAAGATTAATTTTAGTTTATACTTTATAGTTTATACCATGTTTATACCGTGGTCCATAGCTATTGGCTATTACTAATGGTATAGTAAATTACTATAATAGCAATATAAATATATTTTAACGTATATTTATACGTTAAAATATACTTAATAATAAAGGCTGCTAGACCGTCTCCGCTTGGAACCGTTTTTCGTATACCTGTAGGTACAATTATTTATCATTGAATTAAAATTTAACACATCCATCACAGTGACTTACTTAATGCAGACGATAGGTAAATAGTAAATACATATGTGGCAGTTGCCCCTCAGAAAAAATATGGAAAGGGCAAACTTATTATTTTAAATGGGTCAGTAAATTGTGATTAATTTTTGCCCCCTCTCTCATCTGACAATTAGAAGTAAGTGCCGCCTATGGGTACATACTACATACATTTCTACTGTACGTCTGTACAGCAGAGCGGTTACCTACTTGCCCACTTTTTTAGAATTAATAATAATTTATTTGTATGGAAACATATTAACTGCCAGTGTGTGACTGCATATATATGGAGTGACTGCTAGTGGTACAACTACCACCATATCTGGGGGTGTCGATCACTATTGCCCCTATTAACTGACTAAAGGCTAATAAACATTAGCTCGTTTGCGTATTTAATTGAAATTTCACATCAAATAATATCAAAATCATAATATTTAATCTATTAACATTTTTCATGAAATTTGGTCCAATACGTTAATAATAATAATTCAAGGGCACAATGTATGATTTAAAAATCCTAGTTATTGTATATAATATTATCTACTATCTATGATCGGAATTAATGTGTTATCGAACTACATTTTTCTCTTAATAGTGGGCAGTTATAGTAATGCTTAGAAATTAAAAAATCGTGGTTATATATACTACCTATAACTACGACTTAATCATGTATAGGCAGGTGAAAATTATGGTAAAAACCTTATCATAAATGATAATTCACAAATAGAATTGTATCGCTTCGCACGTATTTATTTATTATTTGATCAAACCCAATATTATGAAAATTAAGTATAAGTATATAGTTTGTACATTATAGAAATCGTTTTGGTTATTTCTTAAAGTACTTTTCCTGAAAAAAAAATCATGAAAATTCTAGGTTTGTTAAGCATGCATTTACTAGACCAATCTGGATTAACTGATGCTAAAAAATGTACTTTAAAATGTCCACACATTTATAAGATAATATAAGCATATATATTATGACAGATATTTTTTAAATGGATATAAATTAATTATTAGTAACTATCGAGGTTGTGGGTTAAAAATTATAATGATAAAAAAGAAAATATTTTTTTGATAAAGTTCCTGATACTTGGAACTTGGAAGTATCATACGTTATACACTTATACTCCTGGTGGCTGGTACTTAAATATCCTATTGGGCATTTAACACATAACTTTTTACATATGATGTAGGTACTGATACAAATCAAAAAATTCTTTCAACAAAAATATCTTTAAAATCAAAATAATATGTAATAAGTACTATTTAATACAGTAGCTTATAAAATGTGTGGGTATATTATATAATATAATAAAACGTGAACAATTTTATTCTTGTCAACCGGACGCGCACTGCGCAGGCCGCAGCTTAGGTTAAATTAGGTAAGATATTAGTATGTAATTTATTATATAATAATATAATAAAGTATAAACTAATAAAATATTGAAACTAACACTTAGATAGGTAGGTACTAATGTACATGTACTATATAGTATATATAAATATATGTATTAATATTGAAAAATGTATATATTCATTAAAACAATAATACCTAATAATGAAATATGTTAGAATCCTATTTACAATAATTTATAAATCCCAATTTTCTTTACAAAGACAAGAGTAACTAAAAAACTTTAATTTAAGGCTCCTTTCATTAAAAGCGACACTGGGGCCTCAGTTTGACTGCGTATAAATATGAGGTTCATGAAATGTGCTCTTTAAATAATTAAAATTATGTTGAAAATTATTAACGAAATTTATTTGTTTCGGCCATGGTGCCGTGTCAAGTCGTTATCATGCGAGGAGAAGTTCTATCGTACGGTTACGAATATAATCAGTTTATTAAACATGGTACCTACACATATATAGCGTCGGAGGGCTGACTGAAGGGAATGGCCGCGAGTGATTCGGTTTCAGTTGCCAGAAGCATCCCCAAGTGGTCGGTTTAGATTGTCTGGCTTTGTACTTCGTTTTCGTTCTCGTTCTGTTGTAAACGGACCGCAAATAATACGATCACACATTTTTAAACCATGATTTATTTAAAATCTATTACTAAGCTGTACCTACATGTTTGGTGGACATACAAATAATTTTTTTATCTCAAATTGAATAAAGAATTTATATATTTACTGTGAAAAACAAATCGGATTCGGATATGTGGCTTACATTAAGACAGATCATTATGATTGTTGTTCTCTTCAACGTCTCAAGAGCAAATTGGTGGTATGTTTATTTTGAATAAGTTTTTTAAGTTTATATTAAACACATACATATTCTATACTGTAAATGTGTGCATTTTTAGTTTTTTTTGGTTTTAGAGACAAACATTTTAAAAATGCACACATATTTTATTTCAATTTAAAATCAGTTAAATTAAATGCCTTATACATTTTTTATAACAAATTTCAAGTATGAAAAATAAGTATTTTGTTCGTCAGTAAACTGATTTCGGTATAAAATTAAAAATATATTAAATTCGGATTAAAAACGTAAAAAACGATTTTACAGTTGAATAATAATTTGGATAAAAAAATGTAAGCTTATATTTTATACAATAATTTGAAATCAGATTTGTATAGAGAAATACAGAATATATCTAAATATATTTGTTATAATTATAATTATTACCTGGATATAAAGAAATTATTTTCCTAGCAAAAATACAAATATAATAAATAGTTTATCTATTTAGTTTAAGTTTATTTATTTGATTAACTTAAATTCCTAATAAAGTTTAATTTTAATAATATATTATTGCACCTTAAAATAAATAAAAATTGTATATTAATGACATTTATTTAGTAATGACTAAAAAGAAAATTATCGATTAATAAATGCTATGAATTATTTGATTGTATAAATTACACTAGCACGCTATTGTCTTTCCATGGTATTTTAAAAATAAAGGCAATAAAATAAAATTATTAAAATTGTGTTTTTAATTCATATTTTATAGTAGTGATTACTTAAAGTTATTCATATTTAAAGAAACTCGAACACTAATATAACCTATGGGCTATGATACTATAAGTGTGTAAATGTGTAATTTATTTTACTGGTGCATAATTAAAATTGTTTTATTTTAATAGAGCTAATCAAATTTTAAAGAATTTTATTAAATTCAAATCTAGATATTTATAAATTATGATTAATTTACATTTAAATGTACATTATAACACCAACCTATTGAATGTTTTTAATTTTTGATTTGGAGTATTACTAGGAAGAACAAGGTAGGTACCTAGTTAAGAAAATAATTTTATAAGTATATATGAATAGTTATAATTATATTTATTTTTAAATTTTAGTGAACGAGTTTACAGAAATATTTAAATTGTATCAAATTACAAATATTTTATTTTTATTCTTTGTATACTTATGTAATATTACAGTAGCTGACATTTATAATTTAAAAAGTTGCATTTTATACGACCAGAAATATAAGATAAAGCAAAGCATTTATTTATGAGAGTTTATAATTACACGAAATAGCGTCTAAACCAAAGGTCTTACGAACATTATATTCTGTTAATTCACTTCAATTGAAATGTTAAGTGGTTATGAGCATTATATTTTACTACTTTTATTTTGTCAGATGTAAGCTAAATAACATTTTTGTAAAAATAATAAAAATCCTAAAAAATGAGCACTATATTATTTAAGACGCGTTAAATAAAACCAGTCTAATATTCAAAACCAGTAAACATTCTGTGGACATCTCTGAGCCATATGGTTTAGTACGGTTCATAAAGTATACCACTGGATTCATTTTTAATTTTCTGGATGAATAACCAAACCGATACACAAAAAGCTAGGTGGTGCGTTTTATCCTTCATTGGCCATTACGGGAAATGACCTTCTTTAATCCCTTTTATAAAAAATAAAAATAAATAAGCCGTGGTGGTTATGTTTTTTGTAAGTACCTATTATTTTTACTTTGTATTAGATAAGACTATAAGAGTGTTAAAATCGTCTATGCATCCAGTTATATTTTATACGCACACATGATATTTGTTGTCTAGTTTATTTATACTTATTAGAGTTTAGTTGTAACACAAGCCCTATACCAGAGCTCTATACCGCATATTATACTTAAACAAAATAATCAAGCACTTGTAAAAATCGTGGTTATTAAAATAAATAAATCGATAAAAATATTTTGTTAAAATTATTATAATTATAATTACTACTGATCATATAATATAGATAGGTAGGTACAATAATAGTTAAAAATTTAAAATATATTCGTATTTACTTGGTGCGTATAATATAACGTTTATTATTAAATAGGTATGCACTCAATGCCTATGCTCAAACATTACAAAAAATGTATACCTAGTTACATATTATCGACTATAGCTTAAAGGTATCTTTATATTTACTCTATTATAGGGGCTATCTATAGGAACTAGCATAATATTCAATATCGAATTTAAAAGTAAAATTTTTAAAATTTCAATGTTTGAACTAGGTACACGAATTACGCAGAGTTTTAATAATTAATATTATTTTTCCTTTAAATTAATTACAATATGTGATTATGCGAAAAGTATCGTATAGCTTCCATTTCTCAAAACTAGATATTATTTTGGTAATAAAATTCAGTTAAAATTTGAATATGTATTAACTTTTTTAATTTCAATAATTTAATATTTTGAAGAAAAAAAAGTTAATTGGATTATTATCGATAAATTTAGTATGGTAGTATATATACTGTGTGGAGAGAACCAAATACATTATTATAAAGACGAAATTATAGTAATAAACTCATCAAAAATAAGTACCCACCTAATAACTAATAATTATAATTTGACACTTTTGAAACTGCGTATAACTAACTATCGTGTGGATTGGGTTTAAAGAAACTGGATTTGATTCTATTTTGTAATTATTGAGGTATTTTGTTTATAAATGGAGGTATGATCACACCAATAGATAGTTAACATGTTATTTAATTATTATGATTATAAGTTCGGAACATTCGTAGTAATGTTGTGTTAACCATATGATTAATATTATATTAGGTTAACCTACCTGAGAAATCACAACATTTTGTAACTGTGCATATAAATTACTTATTGATTTATTATGTTAAAAAACTAAACCGTTTTTAAATTATAAAATTTCGCGTCGTTGTCGGAACACGACAACTCACATTTTATGACAAGTGGATGAAGAAAAACCCCGCTAATCGCTATAGAAGCTAGATCCACATAGGATACCATATTATATATACAACTATAAATATATATTATATACATGTATATATATGCGGTATTTATCTATTGTTATTTGTTTTTGCTCGGAGAGACGTGTAGCCGCGCGAGTTACCGCCGCCGTCGCCGCTGGACGTCACGCGGGGTTTTTACGGATTTGCCGTTTATAAACGAAAGTTTCGGCCGCGCGCGCGTTTCGGGATAAAGAGGGGAGGCCAGTGGTAATAAAGTCGTTTTTATGTGTCGATCATAAAGTACAAAAGCCGTTTACGAGTGAGAGGGACGCATTTTTCTGGGGGTGCCGTTTTCTGTTTTCAATAAAGATACGAACGGCCGCGGTGGCGGTGTGGGAAGGGGGTCTCGTGGCAGTGTACGGACGCGCATAATATGCAGCTGCACGGTCTTGTATTCGTTTTTTTTTTTCGCGTTCCGGGGTTCGATGTCGGCGGCAACGGTGGCGGGGGT
This sequence comes from Acyrthosiphon pisum, assembly GCF_005508785.2. Classification (NCBI taxonomy): domain Eukaryota; kingdom Metazoa; phylum Arthropoda; class Insecta; order Hemiptera; family Aphididae; genus Acyrthosiphon; species Acyrthosiphon pisum. Next base: position 1,555,235 of record NC_042494.1, read on the forward strand.
GGGTGTTGGGAGGGGGGGATATAAAATTTATAGGTTGCGAAAACTATAAAATGAGACGATTTCCAGAGTTTTGCCGGTGAAATTAAGTTTCCCCGTCGTCCCCTTTTTTTTGTGTGCCGCCTCTCGCCGCCACGGCCGTTTAAATTTTATATCATCCACGTGCTATATATATATATATATATATATATACGCAAATGATAATAAAATAATAATAATAATAATAATAGTCATTATCGCACTAGCTGCGCCGTCCACCGGGCTCATTCAAACAGCACACGCGCTTAATAATAATAATAATAATAATAATAATATATGTAATATTTAATATACGCGGGAATCACATCTATTGCACAAGCACAATATAGTGTTTACGATGCGAACGTGTAACACGCGAAAACTGAAAAACCAATAAATTTGGGAATAAATACTGTTGAGGAGTTAGGATTTTTGGAGTGAATACTAATTGGGCAAATAGGAACCAATATAGATATACGCAAATTTTGTATAAATAATATTATTATATATAATTATATGTTTTTGATTTTTAAGTATAACGTCTACCTATACGATGAAAGAATAATGTTTTCCTTTACCATAATTTTACTTAATATTTATTAGCAATTTAAAAGCTAAAAAGATAAAATATAATTGTTAAACTGTAAGAATTGTTGTATATATAGATACTTTTAAAACATGTCGACCACATTTTATAGGCATACCTAAACTGGCTATACTAAACTGTATTACTATAACTATAACTACCTATAACTATAACGTTTAAACCTCCAAGATCTAAACACAAAGAAAAATTACTATTTACTTAAAGTCGATAAATATTTGATGAAACTTAAAATCAACATCACTAAGTTGCCTTTCCTTTGTTCAGTACCTTTTAATGAAGGTTGTAAAAAGTCCTTCCATTATAAACCTTTTATATAGGTAGACTTAAAAATAGGTAGGTACATCTTTGTCGAGTTAATCCAGAATACTTTATTACAAACTCTATACTGAGTATTTAATGTGGTCTTGGCGTTTACTTAGGACGACTTTCTAGTTATATAAATACTGAATTAACTACAAAATACAGCAGGAAAAATTTTACAGAAGAATTAATAAATAATTGTTGATACTAAGTGCTATCAGGCGTGGATCCAGTGGGCTAAGGCGCATTACCCCAATACCCCCCTCCCTTTAGACAGGTTGTAATGTTGTATATTATGACATATATTAATTTTATGTACTAAAGTCAGGACTTCTGACTAATAAAAAGAAAAAAAGAAAAAGATTTAGTAAATTGAATTCCCAATTATTACGAATTATGAATAAATGTAATGGCAGAAACGTTACTAAAAATATATATCTTGTCATCCTCAGGGCACATAGAAATACAAGACAAAATCTTATATTATGATACATTACACGGTTTATTTTTCTAGTAACTATATATACAATGTGTACAGTTATAAATGAGGATCATCATAAAACCATTTATAAATAGTAATTACTATTATTAGGGTTGTTATTATTAAAATACATAAGAAAATATATATTAACTAAAATAAATATATATTAACTAAATACTTATATTTTTATTTTTATTATTATTATAAATCTGTATGACTATTAAATTATAGATGACCAAAACTATGTATTTGGTTTGGTTAACATAAAAGTATTAAACCTCGAACCTATTTAAATGTTTCGTATATGCAATATACATTTTAGAATATTGCTATAAATCTATTGAATTGACTGAAAACACTAGCCTTAAAATAAACATAGGAAAAAATAAAATAGTGTAATACGATTAAAACAAAATGTTGATATTTTGAACCAATATGTACCTACCTATATAATATATAATATAGATGTACCTATACTTAAAATATACCGATATACTACAAAGGTTGAAATTAAATTTAAAGCATAGGCATATACTTAATAAGCCTTTGAACAGTTAAAATTACAAATACATATTATACTTACTAGACTCATTTTAGAAATGTATTCATTCGAGACAAAATCTAGAGAAGACATATCAACACTCTTTGGAGTTTTAGTGTTAAGAGTTTTAATAGGTTTTTTCTAGAAATTATCATAGTCATACATTGTTATATTATATAGTCAGGTTAATTTAATAATAAATAATAATTAATGAGCTACGAGTATTAGGTAATGGATATGTTTCACTTAGTAATTATTTGTTATCCTTATGAAGTTATAACATATAGGATATAAGGTACTTAATCATATAGCGTACAAAAGAAATTATGGAGCATCAATACAATTATAACCGTATTTATATACCATATTCAAATACTGGTTAGGTATAAAAGTTAAACGGCTACAAATTACAAAGTTACACGAAATATTATAATAATAAAGGAAATAAATAGTATACTATGTTCCTTATAGCACATGTTTTGTAAAAAAATGTAATTCAACTTTAAAATGTATCACATGATAAGTATCAAACGTTTTATATTAATCAAGGAATCGTAAAAAAAAAAAACATTTCCGGTATTCATATTTACTTATACAGTTATACATATTATACTATAAGTTTTGTATGGCTTTTATATTATTGACTTCTGTTTAATGTGTGTATATGTTCTTTTACGATCACAAATACCGCCACATGTTTATGATATAGAATCCGAGTAAACATTGAATTCTTTTTCGTTCTTTAATATTTATTTTGTGTACAACTGATTTAGATCTTTACTGGTAAAATTAACAAATCATGTACATTTCTAAACTGTTTAAAAATGACTTAATTAAAAAAGTTGTATATTATAATTAGAATTACTCCAATTTCCAAATAAAATATTCTTTAATCAGAATTGAAAAATGCCTCAATATTGATTTATAAATATTATATTTATATTTTATAATATTATTAATTTTTTAATAATTTGTATATTTTATATGTAACTACTGCAAACAGGAAAAAAGCTCAACAATATAGAATTATTATATACAAGTAAATAAAAAATATGTATTTAATATATTTCCATCCATTGTACTTATTATACGTTACAACTTATATTATAATGTCATTTAAAAAGTTTGTAAACAATTATATTATATACTTTACCAAAATATGTTATGATACATAATTAGTGTATACAATTAATATAGGCAATTGTAATGTAATTTACTTATATTATAATGTAATATAGGTATTTAAGTATCAAAGTATCAACTAATCGATGTGTAGTACTGAGTGCTTCGTTATTATATTTAATATTATAATGATAATGGGGTTAAATATAATATTTGAGAACAGAATTATTATAGTATAATCAAAATTAAAAACTAGTTTTTAGTTCCAAATTATATTGCTCAAATCAGTTATTATATCTATGATCTATTTATTAGGTAATTAACAACCGTGTTTCAAAAATGTATATTTTATATTATCATATAAATTGTTTTACTGTTTATTGTACACAATTATATGCAAATTAATTGAATAATTAAGAAGTTTAAGTTCTTTCAAGTCACAATCTGTTTAAAGCAATTCTATGAAATTTGATAATTTTTTTTATTGTAACTATATGTATAATTATGCATTAATGCGTGAATATATACATATTAAATAGGTACCCATATACCTACATATATTATGCATTTTTGAGTTATTATATAGGTACGTTTAATATAATTTATCTGTAGCAAACATAAATTTTGGGATAAATAGTTCTTATGTTTAAAACCTGTTTTATTAAAAAATACTGTATTGTATAACATTTATCAATATTAGATAATATATATTTGCATTTATTTGTTTTTCACAATTAATATTTCGTACAAAAATGTTTGCCAATAAATTGTTAATTATACGTGTACCTTATGTAGTTATGTGCTGATATACGTACTATACGCGTATGTTCAAATAAATTGGTAAAATAATAATGGTACTAATCTTAAAAAATACAAGTTGCTCAGATATCCGGTTAATTGTCTGCACTATATAGGTAATATGTAGGTATATAATATGCAATGTACACCAATGTTATTTGGGTGAAGTAAGGTGGAAGAAACTACAAAACCCATGTACCGCGAGCCTTAAATAGGTTTCGAAAACTCTCATGTTACCTTCCAGCTGTCATGTCGTATTACCATCATCCTATTTTTTTTATGAACATGTTGATGGAAATGAGAGCATTATGGACGAATTATGATTTGACCGTAGGAATTTAGACGAGTACAATGGCATAAAATAATACAAAAATACAAAATATTTTTTTATTCTTTTATAATGTTTTATGTACGCTACGGCTACAACTACTAAGGACTATACAAATACTTGGGACTCAATATTATTTCATATTTTAACTAAACACGAACAACTATATAAAACATTATCCATTGGCAATTATAAATAGGTACCTATTTCTATAAATTCTTATAATAAGATTAAGATACAACTAATTTAATTAATGTGCACGTTGATTTTTGATTGCAATAATATTTATATTATCATCCAATAATTTAAAATAACGTCGACATAATATTATGATAAATTATGGCACTAAAAACAGTTTTTTAAGGTTAAGATAAAATAACACTATCTTGAAGTCAGGCCCATATCATTTCTGTGCAGAATAGTGATGTATTGTAAATTTGCGTATGAAATTAATTTCAGCTAAATGTTTTGAAGATTTCCTGTAGTTTTCCTTGGGCTTAGAAATTAGATTCTGACGTACATTTCTTAACATATTATCTTCTTTCAAACAATAGCAAAAATCATCATTGCATAAAACGTATGCTAATCATCGCTTTACTCAGGGTCCAAAATAATTATTAAAAAATAAGAAAATTGTATTTTTTATTTATTATTAGGTAGGTGCGTAATGGCTGATAGTTCGTTATATTATCATATTATATATTCGGATTATTATTTAAATCTACACTTGATTTATTACTCTGGACTGATGTTCGTATTAGGTAGGTACATATATTAAACACACCAGTCATAAATTAAACTTATTTTGTAAAGATGAGGTGAAATTCACAGATTTTGGATTTTATTTCTCAGTTGAATGTCATCGGGGGGCCAAAATGGCCGGTGATTGACAGATAAAGGAAACCAAAAAGGCGGAGCCTTGTCTTCTGAATTCAAGGGGTTACTAGGCAACCATAACACAACAATATGTGCCTGTTCTAGAATAACAATATGCAGGTCTAATAAGGACGTACATGCGTTATATACGCATAATAACCCTTGTTGAAAGAACGCTACTAGAGGTACTTGGAAATCTAGCGTAGGGGTGATTTCACTGATTTTAGGACACTAATTAGTATAAGGTTTATTAGACGGCTTATGTCATTCAAACTTGAGTTTTTACAAGTGGCAAATTAATATGTTTATCCATTTTTTAAATATATCCAACGGAATGAAAATAACTACCTGCAGGGTACCTACATATATGTACGAGAACGCAAAAAGTGCATGTTTTCAACCTAAAAATCATTATTTTTTAAATAAATATTAAATATTAATACACAAATTGATACACAATACATACATTTTCAAACAACCAGTCCACATTGAATTCAGAATCTATAATATATAGATACCTATTACCTAATATACATAACATAATATATTTATATATTAATGTCTAAAACATGAATACTTAATAAAATGATTTGATTATAATTTCCTTATAAAATAACCATCGAGTGAATGACATAAGAATTTGTATTTTATAGACTAAAGCTAAAGTTTTTTTCTTCCTAAAATGCATAAATGCATGTTTAATATAATATATACCTACATAGTTTTATCAGATACAAATTTATTATAAGTTATAGTTTCATTATACAATACAATATACATCATATTAATATATTATTCAAAATTCCATAAATTGTTAGTAAATTATATATTGTAGGTATAGTGTCGTTATTTTAATGTAGAATACATATAATATAAAATATAACTAATATACGTCAAAGAAAATACTAAATACTGCAGATATAGTATATAATATACCTATATTGTAATAGATCATCTTATTAGTTGCCTTGGGCGTAAAAAAAAATGTAATAAAATTTCAATAGAAAAGTTGTCAGTTTTGTTTTATATACACTTTGTGATTTTTTTGCCGCCAGTTCAGTGGCCTGTTTCGGCTTAATAATTACTAGGTTACTTTAATAATTTGACGCTGGTAGATCACGCCCCTTGCGTTTAGGTCTTTTTTTTTTGTTTTAAAGTATTAAATTAAATAGCGGCGGCAAAATAAAAGTATTTATTGTCAGTAATTATAACACCCATAAGTTATTTCGAATGTTATTCGATAGAATTAGAAGGAAAAAAAATACCATTTAGTTATGATCATTTTTTTTTATGTTTAAATATTCAAGGAAAAATATGATAGAATGGAATAATATTAAAGATTAAGTTGTAGTTGTTTCTATATAGGTACACAAGTTGTTTTACTCAGCATCTTTTGATTGTAATTTGTAGTCTAAACCTGATTTATTCCCAACATGTAATATATAATATACGGTCTACAAATTCATATAGGTATATAAATTAGTAAAATGGGTTTGGACAACAAATTACAAATTATGTTTTGATTCTTAGCAGAAAGAAGAAATGATTTTCGTAAGGGTTTTTTTAAATATACAGTGTGATTTACCAAACATGCTCACCCCCATTTCCCTTCAATAATGAATTTATTCAAATTCTAATTTTTGGAATTTTTAAATATACCTACTCATAGACTATATTTTAAAATGTTTTAATTTTTTGTACTACTTTAGGAATGTCCTGTAACGATACAAACTTCTGTTTTTCAAATTAGAACCACTCTTTTTTTACTGTAATTTATTTAGTGGATCATTTTTTTGAAAACATATATTTTTTCTAAAAATTTACCTAATTCAAAATACGAATGAGTGGTTTTTCAGTTATTAAAATGTTTGTATTTACTATTTAGTACAATATTCCTTAAAAACGGGTTTACATAATTACAAAATAAACATAAAACTAGTATTTACTATACTTGGGCCATTTTTACAAATTATTTATATTGATAGATTAATATTAATGATTACAATTTTCAAATCACTATAACCCCCATATCTTATAAACTCATTACCATGGACCTTTTATCCTTACTCCTTAGAACACAAAATTGAATGACTCAAATACCACCCGTACAAATTTTGATTTTGATACGTCAATCATTTCAGAAAAATTATCCACTGTATAATTTACAGTTGAAAAGGGATGTTTTCATTTGAAAAACAGAAGTATCTTCAAAGGACACTCCTCAAGTAGTATAAAAAAATCTCAAGATATAGTGTTAAAGTAGGTATATTTAAAAATTCCAAAAATCAGATTTTGAATAACTGCAGTATTGAAGAAAAAAGGGGGCGAGCATGCTAGGTGAACCATCCTGTATCCAATTTATGAATTTATGTAGTAACAATCAATTAATATTATCTGAATGTAGTATAAAAAATTTTTACTTCAGCTTATTTTTTCGTACATTTAGGCATATCTAAAATAAATCATAAATACAACTTTGAAAATATAGCTTTTAAAAAATAATATATCCTTACTTAATACATTATGTACTGTCAAAGATAATTTACATTTTTTAATGCAATTCTTATAGGTACTTGGGACTGCAAAATTACCCGCCAAGAGAGTTTAACCCATTGCTTAGTCATAAAGAAAATTGTTACCGATATCCATTTTTGAGAAGTAGACAACAACAATTGTGTGACCTTGGAGAAAAAATTATGAGTGTAAGTAAGTGTTCTACACAAGAAAAAAGAATTTGAAAAATAGTTTTTATATTGTATTTTGCATATAGGTTGTGAGCAGTGGAACAAAAATGGCCATTGAGGAATGCCAACATCAGTTTAGCACTCAGAGGTGGAATTGTACCACATATTCAAATAACACGTCCGTGTTTGGAAACGTATTGTCATATAGTAAGTTCAACTGAATCAATAATGTATATTTAAGCTTTAAATACAATAAAATTATTTGGGTGTGCATATTGTTAGAATGCAATGCTAATGTTTAACATATTATACATTTAGAGAGTAGAGAAAAAGCATACGTGAATGCTATTACATCGGCAGGAGTAGCATATGCGATCACAAAAGCATGCTCAAGAGGTGAACTGAACGAATGTAGTTGTGACAATAAAATGCAAAGAAAACAAACTAAAAAGAATTGGCAATGGGGAGGATGTTCAGAGGTACGCTGAGTCTTTTCTTTAACAATACATGAATTAAAACTTTATAATATCAATTTTTATAGGATATACGTTTCGGTGAAAAGTTTAGTCGTGATTTTGTCGATTCCATAGAAGATATTGATAGCGTTCAAGGGCTAATGAACGTACACAATAATGAAGCTGGTCGAAGGGTATGAAACTATGATTTTTATATTTTTTTTTCTATATAATTAATTGAATTTTTAAAAATACTTTTTACGTGTTTTTCTTTAGGATTTAATTTAGTTTTTAATTTTTATAATGAAATGTATACACTTAACACTTATTATGTTATTGCATTTTATAAAATACATATTTCAACATAATTATATAATATATATAGTTAATAACTAATAATATACAAATATCTAATATAAATATATTGGCGTATATTCATAGAAATTATGTGTAGGTACCTGGTAATATTACTGTTATTATTATAGTTTATTATTTATTTACCATAATATAATTTCATGTGTACTTATGCGAATAATCGGTAAGTATCTAAATGTTTTTATAACATATAAAGCTGGTGGTGGTGCTGCAATGTTGCGTGAGGCTTCTCATTACCATTAACGGGAGTATACCTAGCCACCTAGGTACATTTTATTTATTTATTAGTAATTTAATAAATTGCCATCACACTTTCTGATTATACAATTACAATATACAGATTGTAAAAGAGAATAATCAACGCTATTTTTAGAAAAAAAAATAACATAAAGTATGTAAAAATATTATAAAATAATTTTAGAAGACTAATACACTACAAAGAACATATTATAATGAAAAACTTAAAATGAAAAAGTTGTGGGTGCTAAATTCTTTATTATGATAATAATCTTGATAATAAATTTCACTACAAAATTATAAATGTATCCATATTTTTTTCAATATCGTATTCATCATAAAATTATTAACTTAACAATTAATCAGATAAAACTGTTGTTAACCAACTGTAATTATTATTTTTATAAATATTTAGGGCAATACGCCTTATCACACGTTACACGTATGTGTTAATTATGTAATGTGGATATGTGATCATAAGTTATTATTCTCAAATTTCAAAATTGTATAATATACTAAACGAAATATTTAAATTATGGGTTTTTTTTCGTAGTTTAAGAGTAAATATTTATGTTTAAATACGTCATAAACTCTGACATAAACCCAACGAAAGCGAATAAACTACATTAATGCATTATTATTATTTTATTCAAAACAGAGCTATTGCCTATTGCCTTTTGAAGTTATTCAATATTATAATAATTAACTATTAAGACTATATTTCATTTTTAGATTATTCGCTCTAGTATGCAAAAAGTATGCAAATGTCATGGTATGTCAGGTTCATGTAGTGTACGCATTTGTTGGATGAAACTTTCATCGTTTCGGGATATTGGAGATTCATTAATGGTTCGATATGAAGGTGCTTCACATGTACGACTTGGTGAAAAGAAAAGAAAGAAAATCAAAAAACTACGACCAATCAGGATGGACAGAAAAACACCCAATAAAACGGAACTCGTATACTTAGATACATCTCCGGACTATTGTGAACGTAATGAATCGTGAGTAGTTTTTATTTTATACGTATAGCAATAATAATTTCCAGGTATATTAATTAAATATTTGTTTAAAACAGATTGAGCATAATGGGTACCTATGATCGTGTATGTCAAGGATTAGATGGCTGCAGACATCTATGTTGCCACAGAGGATTTCAAATTAGATTAAGGGACGTAGAGGAGAAGTGTAAATGTAAATTCATTTGGTGTTGTAATGTTGCTTGCGAAATTTGTAGGTATAAAAAGGAAGAGTATATTTGCAATTAATCACATTTTGTATAATATTGAGAGTTCACAAATAACTCTAAAAACTATGATATTTATTATTTTGTTTGTCCATATAAAATATACAATTTAAACGAATAACGTATTCTAGTATTCTCATCACAAATAACTTTGTATAATTTTCTTTAAAACTGATCGAACTTAAGAGATTTACTTGTTTTGAGATTGAAGGAGCAAAATAAAAAATGTCACTACCGACTTCTTCGAGTCTCAGGACAATTTAGAACCTTTATTAACGTTTTCTTAAAATACAAATTACTATTATATTATAAGTATAGTCAGTAGACATTAGGTTTAATAGTTACCTACCTATTAAGAAAATGACTGATATGTATGATAGTGATGAGAATTCTAGGACTCATCGATTAACGATTATAGATAACTTGATAATGTTTCAAAATGTAACATTTATTTGCCAAATAATTTAAATTTCCTTAAATATGTTCACTGTCCAATATGGCACAAATATGGCGTTGAGATATTTTGTATTATGATAAGAATATTTATTTTTAATTTATATTATAATATTGAGTGCGCACGTTTACTTCCCACTTCTGTCCTATAGTTTTCTGTTATAATTTATTCAATATTGTATTTAGAGTCATATTAATTATTAATACGCACACGTGTATTTATTAGTTGTTTTCTAGAGTTTACTTTTTTTTATCATAGTATATCAGTTAAGTTTTTTTTTTTATATAAGAAAAATAAATAATCTATTTTATTATTTTATAATTTTAAAATTAATATAATATTAATATTTTGTCATAATTAAAAAATCTAAAAAGTACATTTTATTCATGAGTTAATTGTAATATAGAATTTTAATTTTTAACGATGACATGACATTTTATGTAAGACATGTAGTAATAAATTAGTTTGAGACATTTGTTGGTTTGATTTTTGATAAATATTCTCCTGAACGACAAGCCCTTTTAATTATTATTATTATTAATTACGACGTATAGAATAATATGTAACATTGTGACGTGGTTATCAGGCTATGGCATACAATTACTAAGTAATACCATTGATTATACATAGTACTATGTATAATCAATGGTATAATCAATGGTAATACATGCATAAATAATTGAAAGAAAAGTTGCAGCAATGGTGTATTCATCAGTTTAGTAAGGAGAGGGGCGATCACTGCATAGGCGCAAATTGCAGGGTGGCTAAGGGACTTAGCCCCCCAAAAATATACATTTTTTAATTGTGGGGGCTACTAACATTGATGTTAAAAATGTTACACCCCAGAAATTTTAATGGATTTACGCCTATAGCAATCAGTAGAAAAATTGACCTATGATGTGTTTAAAAAAATAGCGTTTTAAGGGATTTTTAATACCCATAAAAATAAAAGGCTATTAGGGCTCGGATTTAAATGTGTGAGTGCCAAAATAATATGTAGAATAAATTGTAGTGTCGCACAATAAATGACGTACGCCCTTAGTGACGGTGGAAGGTTTTCTGGAGTCTCTTGGTAAAAAAGTTTAACTTTAAAGGCAAGGTCCTGGGAAATGCCCCCCCTCTAGAGCTACTGGTCTGAGTCCATACTTTTACGAAAAGTCGAAACATTTTTATCGAAGGTCATAAAGTATAAGGTCATAGAGATACAGTGTTAACCAAAGAAAATAGATTAGTCTGTATCTCTCAAAGAATATAATATAAGCCCGTGTAATAATCAGCGGGCTGCATGCAGGTTCTATCATTTTTATATCTGCAGTAGACCTTACACTATATTATGACAGTCGACGTTTTAAATATATCGAAAAATTCCATTTAACCAGAATAATGCCCATTTTATTTCAGGTTAAATACATTAATTTAGAACGCTATTGTTTGAATTTGTTTGATAGTTTCTAGAATTGTTTAGACTTTGTAACAAGTTACAGGACTTATTAAAACAAAAATCCCATGAGAATCTGATCCACTATCCCTTTTGTTCTTTTGTATAGGCCTCTGTTAACATTAGCACAAAATATTTAAATCATTAGACAAATATTATAAGCCTATATAAGTGGTTGATTATCGATATGTTAATGGATTTTGAATACATGTTGTCGCAATTAAATATATTTTATCGGCGAAGGTGCAAGCATATTTTTTGCGGCCTAGTCAAAATGTAATTTTTAAATAATCTGTTTGGTAGGTATAGCTGGTATTTGTATCAAAAACACAGTTGAGCCACGTATATATATATATGCCAGTAGATTAAATTATAAAAATATATTTTATTCAAAATCAAATTAATCAGACAAGACTGGTACGAGTTGATGGCTCTAACTAGAGGAACTTGGCACCCCCACCCCATGCAGCATTGCAGCCACAGCCGGTAAAATAAGATTGAGAACGTTATTTTTCATTAACACGATTGAAAACGCTCGATATCTTATTTTTTTTCCAACGTTGCCAAATTTAATTGAACGATAATTTAAGCATGATAATCTGTTGATATTGAAATCAGCCAACAATATATTATGTTCTTATTAAAATTCTAATTAAAACTACAGGTCAAGGATAATATGTCTATTCTCTATATGCGACTCTGCGACTATGACCTATGAGCTATGGTAATAGACAAGGCTGGGCAATAACGAGTTAAAAATTTAAAGGTAAGTTAAAAAGTTAAGTTACTTTTAACTAAATAACTTTATTTTATTTACATAAATAACTTCTACTTAACAAGTTTCTTTTTTTTTTTTAAGTAATTCCTATAACTTAACGAGTTAATTTATTTTAGTCACGTTAATTTTGTTATTTTTCCTAATATAAATTTCATAGATTTAAAATTAAATTTTGATTTTTAAAACTTATTTATATATTATATTATATATAAAATAATAATAATTTTCTGAAAAACCAAATATTATTTATGTAATATTATTCTTTTGTTCTAAATATTAAAGACTGTCGAAGTGTTTCACATTATTTCTATATGTATATTATAGATAATCATAAAAAACATACAACTGCGTAGGTATATTTTTACACCTATTTTGAAATCAATAGAAATGAGAAAAGTGAAAAAACTATCAGTTTTAAAATGTTTACTGTTTTTCTAAAAAAATATATTATTAAAATTAGCCAATTAATGTTTTCAATAGTGTCTATAACTGTGGTTTTGACAAAAATGGTAGATAAAGCATGGTCCGACCCAGTGAAATCCAACCCAATTTTAAGTAGAATACCAATATTGGACGATTTGCTAGTAAATAGTTAAACATAACACAAACTATATTTTATCGAATTAGTATTGTATTTCTATTATATTCTGTCCCATGAGAGATCATTCCACGCACCGACCAAAACTGGTTCCTCCGCGCGACACCCTGTCATAGGGGAACAAGTTTCGATAGCAGGGTGACGTAGAGGGATGCGCAGAACCGGCATGTTCTCTCGTGGGACAGAGTATAGTTGTTTGTTCTAACAATCAATTACTTTTTATTCTTTTTCTCTTTCATGTAGAAGGTCCTTCCATACAATCTTTTTCGATGATTCCAAGTGTATTTTACATTCTGGTAAACACGCAGGTACTTATATAGCTACATTATTATTCAATCTCTTATTGTCTAAGAATCTTCAAACAACCAATTAAATTATACATATCAAAAAAATTTAATAATAACACAGATTTGAATTAAGTAATTATGAACTAAATCAAACTCTTCAGTTTCACTAGGTAGTAATTTTGTAAGTACCTACTCAACATAGGCACAAATAGGGGAGGGCTTTAGGGGCTAAGCCTCCCCCCAAACATTTCCTAACTCTAAAAAAATGACTGGTACATTTTAATGTACATTTCAATTCATAACATTTTCACGGTAATCGGAAAAAAAATCCCCCGGAAAAAAAATCCCCAACCCTAGGAAAAAATTCCCCAGACTACAATATTACTCACAACCACATGCCATGCAAATGGTTGAATAAATATTTTTTAAACATTAATTAGTATCTATAATTAATATTTAATTACAAACGTAATTATACGTATTATACGTAGATTAAAAAATTATATATTATTTATAATATTTTGTACTTAACAACTAGTATACAAAAATCGTATACAAAATAATTTATTGAATGTATGCACGAGGCACCTACTTACAGTAAAAAGACTTATTTAATTAGTTAATAGGAATGTTTTTTACAAATACAAAAGTATTTTTGCAGTATTTTCACACAAACCCGATTTTGGTTTTTGGTGTAACTCTTAAACAACTAAAACGAATGACCACAGATCTCATATGACTCATAAGTTTGTCTACCTTTGAAAAAAATGTATACAAGTAAATCAAATTACATTGTTATGAGCGTTTGAAGTTCATATTTTTACAAGATTGGATATACTCGATTTCTCATGTAGCGAATTTGCTATTTGACTCTTTTTGAGCTGTTTACGGACAATTTGAAATTACAATTTTGTATATTTTTTTTTCTTTGAATATCAATAAAGGTTTATTTGTTTGGCCAAAAAGCGTCAAAATGTAATACAATGCTCCTGATATACTGCTTAATAGCATGTTAAAAATATTAAAAATACATATTCACAATTTTTTTTATGAGCATTTAAAGTTCGATTTTTGACAACATTTGTAAAATGCTCAACTTTTATAGCTAAGGATTGAAAATTTAAAACAAGGCTCCACGCAAATAGGTTATATTATATAAATTACTAACTTATATAATAACTAACTATATAATTATATAAATTACTAACTTTATTCACAATAATATCATAAGGTGTCCGACCGTCTTCGCTCAGAATCGTTTTTCTTGTACAGTAGAACTCTGATTATCCGAACGCCAATCAAACGGACGTCCAATTAACCGGACGAAAAAAAAGGTCGGTCTTTTAAAAGGACGCCACATGTGACCACATGTGTTTTCTCCGTCTGACTAAAGCGTAACATACCAAATTTACGCTCAGAAATTCATGTGTTATGCCGCGGCTATAACGCGTTAGCTTAAAAATTAAAGCAAATCGACCTACCTACCTATATAATTTTTAAAATGTCATATGTCAATCATCCGGATATTTGCTTATCCGGACCACCCTTGACATTAATTAGGATAAGCGTGCGCACGGGGTAATCATGGTAGGCACTTGACTACTCTGCGAACTCCCCGGCCCACCTCAATATTAAATATTAATATGATAATTGATAGTCAATCATAAAATACTTTTTTACTACCTATGGTAAATGAAGTTAAATAAGGTTACCCCATCCAAATTAGTTGTTATAACTTAAGCATGAATATGAATATTATAATATATACGTAATATGTGCGTGTGTTAATTTTTTATGTACTTATGTATGTGACTACCCTGCCAGAAATTCTGCGCACGCTTATGTTAATTAGTATAATATAATATTAGTATAACATAGTATACGGATAATCGGAATTCTACTGTACAATGATATTATTATATTATTGAATTCAAATTTAACACTACCCATATTAGAGACCCACTTGTAGCCTACTGTACAGCGGAGCGACACCCACTTGACAACCCTTTATTTTTCTAATAAAACATAATTAATTGATTCAAACACTTTTTATATACTTAAAAAATGTATGTAAATATAGTAATATAATTTACTAATAATTGATAGCGTATCCATTTTATACATTTCTTTTTTTTTGTAACTGCCTCGATGAAGAAATTCTGCACACGAGCTTGAGTGACGATGCCTAAAAATGACCTAAAAATCAAAATAACAAGCAAAACTATTATAAAACAATAACATATAACTATAAATATTTTGATTGAGAATAAATATTATATGTTGTAGTGCCAATTCAATTATACAACTCACGTCATTCTTATTTTTAAATTATTTACTAATTAGGTACCTACTTGGCTACTTATAATTTTTGTATTCAGACGCTGGTAAACGATTAAGATTTATTTTTAATTTACATTTTGGGTTAGACCACGGGGAGGGCTCATGACTTTTAAAGATAGGCCCGGGCCTCCCCTGGCACCGCCACTGTAATTATTACTTATTACTTATTAGGTACCTAAGTATATATCATAATCACGGTTTAAGATAGGTCTACTATCTTAAACCGTGATCATAATTCATAGGTTGCCGGTAGGTAATTCCTGGGAAAGTGGAAAAACAGTCAAGACATCTGAATTATTTATTGAACCGATAACCAAAACACTTAGACATAGATGGCGTTGTACCGTGAATTTATTATAAGTTGATAAGAATCCTCAGCAAACATTTTATTTTTTTATCATACCGTATCCGTAATCCGTATACAGAAAATATTAAATAATCAAACGGACAACAGTAGAAAGTAGAACCAAAGAATTGAAGAAGTAGTTTTCTACTGTGTTCTCTGGGATAACGGATAGCCATTAAAATTTGAAATTGTTTGGTGTTCACTGTTTACTGTAAAGTGACAACATTTTATTGCAAACTAATGCCGAATAACTTCCAAGTAGTAATAAGTAATAGTTGGTACCAAAAATACCCAATTAGAATTTTTGATTTAGTTTGGTTATACCAATTAATATTAGTATTTTAAATGTGTTGTTGTAATGTTGTAACATATTTTAATATATTTTTTTAACATTCAACGTTTATATTTTTCAATTCTTAAAATGGGCGTTACAATGTTAGTATCTCAGAAGTTTTATTTTTTATTTTTAAATTAAAACTAACTACTTGTATGTGTTTGTATCTATTTATTTTGAATGTTTGTAGTATACAACAGTTTCCGATGAAAGAAAATCGTACAGGTGCTCAGATAATTGAATTTCTTACAAAAAGAGTAAATGCACTTGGTGCCAAACAATGTGGTACATTTCTTGTTGACTGTGAGACATACGCATCTATACCTCAATTAGGTGAGTTGTACCTAACAAAATAATATTAAATTTGGTGAAAATTAACTAAAAGAAATTCCTGTCTAGGTGCCCAACGAACATTACATGTATTTCATAATTCAGAACAGCCAGCATCAGTGTTTGCAATCCTTGATAATGGTACTGGAAAAACTGTGCCTGTTGTAGCAGATGCATTATTTGATTTGCTCTTGTTGAAAATGTCGTCTGTGTATACCTCTAAAAAATCCAAAGTTGAGATTAGAGGTCCAAGATTTGAGCTAAACGATTTTGTTATTAAAATTGGTGCAATAAATATTAATCACAATGTTAAAGGCATTATTGTGGAGGTAACAAATAATGGGATTTGTCTCATGAGTTATTATAATAATAATATTAATAAGAAATGCTCAGATTTCATATTTTCGTATAATGTTTAATACATTTATATAAATCAATTGAATGTTTTCTTAGATTTTTATTATAATTTCTAGATGCATTGATGCATTATCCATATATGTTAATTTGTCATGGTTTTAATGCGGCTTAATTTTTATTTCAGGCAGAATATCGGCCTTGTGTTGTATTTGGCTTATGTTGGGATATGTTACGAGAATTTCTTCAAGGATTTTTAGGATCTTGTGTATCAAATATCCCACCACATTATTTTCAAGTAAGTAAAATATATAAATTTGTTGGAAACAAAATACAGTTGGCTTTTATTATAAAAAAACTAATTTTTGTACAAATTAGGTAAGTTCCATTCCAAAACTATTTTCATATACATTAACACGTTGACGGAGAGTCTCTACTATAGCAGTCATAATAAAATAGGTCGAACTATGACCATGACTGGTATAACATTTATAATACATTAAAAGTCATAAAATGGCATGACTGCTAGAGCAGTTGTGTTTCTTATGGCTTCACCACATTGTAAATTATCTAGTGTCCTATTGTGACTTACTAACAATTCGGGCAAAAAAAAAAAATACCTAATCTATGGAGTTTGCCTAATGAGAGTGACTACCAAATATATGTATGTATGTATGTATGTATGTACATAACTCCTAGAGTAGTCATGTTCGTCAATATGTTAAATATATTTTTAGGTTAAGTGTAAGATATATAGTATAATAATTAACTAAACACAAATAATTATAAGTCTTATTTAATTAATGAACAGAAAAAAATATTATATGTATACTTACGTATACCTACTTCTTAGGTTCTAAATTAATTAAGGACTATTATTTTTTTTAATCCATTAATCATTCATTATTTACTATCAGAAACTGCATGAGAATATATATATACAAATGTACAAATTAAATTAGAATGAGGGGTTAAAATGAAACATTACTTTTTGATTTATAAACATGAGTCACACATTTTAAATACTGTAAAATTTATCCTTATAAATAATATTAGACGTTAAAATTATTTAATTATGTAAATTATTGGAAAATTACTCACAACCTATAATACTATAATACTTTCAATATTATTAATATCATTTGACATTTATGAATTATAAAGATGTATTTTTATAATATACTTTTCAGAACCGTATGAATGATATTTTTCAACCACTGGACACCATTCAACAGTACTTAGATCATATAACTATTTATAGAAAAGCCACTGGAATCTTACAACAGTATAATACCAATACCACTTAAATATATATAGGTATATACATATACACTAATGGGATAATTTTTTTTTGTGTTCACAAAAGCCAACATTTTTTAAATATATTTTTATTATCAATAATTAAAAATTATGTTTTAGCTACTTAATATCATTATTATAATGGAAAAATAATGTAATATATTACATACATTTTTTAAATAGCCTTAATTATATTTATTTGACTCATTGACATAATTATGCGATATGCATATTAGCATTGAGTATATATTATATATACAATATTTACTCAATTATATCAGATAAAATACAAATTTAAATAAATATAAGATTAAATACAATTTCAAATCATGTTACTAAAATATTATGATTTGAGGTACAAATGCGTAAGTAATATAATTAAACTTAAAATTAATTAGAATTATTCAGTAATGAATACACAATTAAGTAGGAATATAATAAACATATTAAATGTATATATTAAAATAACAGGTGTAATTGGCACAAATAATGCAATTAATATTTTTATAAACCTTAAATTGAAAAATTAACAAAAAGCTTGATGACATAATGATTTATCAAATGTTATATACCTAAAATATTGGCATAAAATATTTTAGGAAAGTTGAATGTTATAGATACAAATTAAAATACGAGTAAAATAAAATAAAAAACAATTCTGATTGAAAAAAAAATGTTATAGGTACTATTTATTTATAATTTGTGGCTTCAAAACAATTCTACAACACCTTTATTATCACTAATTGAATTTTTATTTTTTTAAATTCACATGTCAGATCAAACTTGTCAGCCTTTTATGGGTCGTAATAAAAAATAAATATTTTATTTGAATATATTTTGATCATTTTTATACATGAACACTATAATCAAAGTATACACAATAATTAATACTCTAATGCAATATTATTAAAAAATTAAATATATAAATAATACATTTGTCTATGAGTATTACAATTTTCTAAAAGCTTATGGTTACATCTTATGATTCATATCATTTTCGACTAACTACATACATTTATAATAAATTGTAAACACAATATTATAATTTATCACATTAAATGATATATAAATTAATCATTAAGTTGAGTAGTATTCTACAATAAAACAATTGAAACTATTCAATATGATATTACTTAAGTATTTTAAATCACAAGGAAGCCAAATGTTTATAATTAATAATTTAGGTTTTTCTTTATCATTGCAATTCTAAGTAGAAAATAAGTATAATATTATTTATCGCATTATATGTTTACAATAATATGAAAAAATAAATTCAGTCAAAAAAACTAAAAATAAATATATAATTTATAACTAAAAGT
Organism: Acyrthosiphon pisum; assembly: GCF_005508785.2. Lineage (NCBI taxonomy): Eukaryota > Metazoa > Arthropoda > Insecta > Hemiptera > Aphididae > Acyrthosiphon > Acyrthosiphon pisum. The sequence continues at coordinate 1,575,177 of NC_042494.1, forward strand.
TTTAATACTTAAATATGATTTAAAACCTATTTGCATAATTAATGAAGTGAACAGCAGTAAAATATTAAAAAATTAAATTACAGATTGAAAAATTTTGTAAATTAGATAAGTATAAGTGAGTTTTTTCTTTAAAGAAAATCAATTTTAATATTTATCTATAAACATACAAAATATGGCATCGATTATTATATGTTTGTAAATTAAATAAACTCAAGATAACTATAAAAAGTATTAAAAACAATAGTATAACACATTGCACATTAATTATACAGCGGTAAGCCGCCAACATTTCTTTAATAAAAATTTTAATGATAAAGAAAAAAAATTTAACTATCAAAATAAACAAATAATCAAAAATACCAAAAGTACACTTGTGATGTGAGAATGAAATAATTGGACTTGTAAAAATAGTCTAATACTTATGATAATAATACATTAAAAAAAAAAATAATAACAATTGTAATACTTATTAAATTTAGGCCGAATTATTTGATAAGCTCTTAAATCTTAAAAAATAAATTGCACATAAAAATGTTTGAAACACTATAAATGTTGATTAACAATATTTTTCTCGTAAATCTCAGAATTATTTTTAGTATTATAGCACAAAGGAACTAAACATGGGTGGATATATAAAAACGTTAATTTTGATACTCCTTTTATTTCAACATTCATTACATTTTTTAGATGTATAAAATAATATTTATACCTAATTTTTTTAACTATTTAATAATAATACTAATTTAAATTTTTGCACAAAAAATTGGAATACTTACAATAATTTGAACAAATTTCTATTTTTTGAAAATTATATTTTTTTTATTAGTATAATTGTAAATCAATCATTCATAGGTGTATTAACTTTTTTTATTTTTGGTTTACTTAAAAGAAGATTTAATTTTATTTAGCGATTAAATATCAAAATTGGTACTCATTTGGCTATCAAGGCATCAAATAAAAGTATTCTGCGTCATTAAAATAACTAATTAATTAATTAGTTCCAAAGAAATAAGTTATGCATTTAAATTTTATCAAACAGTATTATATAAGTAGGGCTCAAAAGTTAGGAAGAATATTATACGTTGGTAAAAATTATTTTCAACTAAAAATCTTGAAAATTTAATATAGGATCTCCTTGTAATGTTTTGATAAGCATTTATAAGTAAGGAAAGTTATGGTACAATCTTTTATATACCTAATGAAATTTTTTTTCAATTATATGGCTACGCAAGTTGATATCACACAATCAAATATGCACTATCTATGAGTTATGACTATATGCCAAAATAATTGTTTATAGTATTCTGCTAATTTGTGTATGTTAGGTGTTGACACTGGTTAAAGGTACCATATTCTACCGACCATAGTCTGTCATATATTATCTTATCGATCACGTCTGGGCATCTAGATCAGCGTTGAATTCAGGTATAATTAATACTTTAAAAAAAATTTACAATACTCTTTATGATTAACACACCTAATAGTGTTAATACCATTAACATATACCGTATTGCCAGTATAGATACTATCTACTGACTCCCAAAAAAAACAAGTGACCCCCCCCCCCCCCCATAATTGTCTCGATGCAACACTGGTCTAGACACAGCAATTAATAAAATATAATTTTTTTTTTAATTTTTATATTTTGTTTGTGTATTTATCGATTTTAATTCCTATAACTTCCAAGCACTAATTATAACAGTATTTAATGGTTACATTGTATTAATACTTCTAGTTCATCAACTTTCTTCAAGATTATACAAATTTATACATAATTTATTTCTAAATCTTAGTCAATCACAAATAATGAATATACAAGAAATTAAAAATTGAATTAAGTTATAAATATGCAAAATTGATAAAAGATAATTTTATTTGTATACATTTTTGATCTAGATGAACTTGTTTTTTTTTAAATATAATATTTTCCATTGATTTACTCAATAATAGTCACTCAACAGTTTCTTATAAATAAAATAATAACATAAATAAAAAACCATATAATTATGTGATTTAAAAAAATGAATTAAATTTTAAATTGCTTTCTACGATCAATCATTTGGTATTTAACTATTCACAAATCAATATACCTTAGGTTTGAATAGCAGTTGTCATTTCTCTGTGTATTGCAGCCAATTCTTGTATACGTACAAATAGGCTATTGTTGAGTGTATCTATAACACGCCGTTGTGATTCTTGTGCTGCCAAAGCTGTTTCCAATTGTGCTTGTGCTAGGCTAACTGCAGCTTGAAGTTCTGCATTCTCTTGACTAAGTACCTAAAAACAATAAAAAAATTATAAAATTTAAAAATAATATTTTTTTCTTTTCAATAATATGTATATTTCAGTTTTTTATTACCTTGCATTTTTCTTCAAGTGGCATTCTATTCATAGTCATCTTTTGGATTTCTTCATTTTTACTTTTCAATTCACCATCAAGGTTTTCAACCTTCAAGCGTAGACTAGTTAACTCATTTCTTAATTCTGAAGCAACTTCAGATCCTCCTAAAGATAATAAGTACATTAATGTTCTACTTTTTTTAATATTATTATCCAATCAATTATAAACCAATTTACCTTTGGCTACTTCAGCGTCAAGGTATCTAGTTTTCAATCGCTGATTTTCCTCTTTATAAGATTGCAACTGGCGTTTCCATTCATCTACATTAGCTGTGCTTTCTTGTAATGCATTGGTTAATCTTAAATTATTGTTCTTTAGTGTCTGAAGTTCAATCTCCCATTTTTTTGCATTTGCTGAACTGAACGCAGAAATAAGAACATAGGTAATGATTATTAAAAAATAATTATTATTTAAAATTTTTAATTAACCTTAGAGCACACCCTTCACGGTCAAAAAGATCGGTCTTTTAGAATTTTGTTCATTGTTTAAAAATACAAAATATGAACCTATTCCAACCTAGGTACCTTCTAATTAGGAGATAAACTAAAATTAGATACAAATCCCAACTGCATACGACCTGATATCAGTAATATAAAAGTGTTCAAAGTTCATTACCAGGCATTACCTATTAATATTTAATATACAGTAAAAACCACCCTGTACGTGATCGTAAAAAATCAATCATGGGTTATTTTTTAATTGTGTTTCTAATAATTGCTGCTCAATAAACGAAATTTATAGTTAGATATTTTCATTGTGACTGGTTAGTTGACTATGATTTTTGCCATACTATGTGTAACTAAAAAGACTGTGTGTGTGTATTCTCGTAAATATTTTAAATGGGTGTGATCTAGGGTTATTAATGATAATTTTACCTATGAGTTAAAGCTAATTTTAATCTTTCATTTTCATATTTTAATTGAGATTCAGGTAACATAGAATTTCCACCACTCATACGTCCATCATTGCTCCCTTGATGTTTTGGACTCTCTGCGGCCTAGATATAAAATGTAAATTGTACAATATAACTGTTATAAAATGTTAGTATTAATATTCATTACATGATTAGCATTGGAAATCATAGTTTTAGACATCTGGTTAATCATTTGTTCAGTTGAATTAGTATCTTCAGGAGTAGTATTTGGATCTGTTGGTGTCATGTTGGGAGGTTCAATAATACTTTGACCATCAGATGACTGACTAATACGTGTAGTTACAGGACTAGCATTAGCACTTGTAATTGGTGTTGTTGAACTCATAAACGCTTGTTGAATCTGCTGTGGTCCACTTACTGCCGATTGTCTTGTTTTTTCTTTTACTTCTTCAAACTTGTGTATGAACTAATAAAATATTTAGATGGTATTTATTATTTATAACAGCTAAATTATAAGCAAAACATAGATATCTAAGATTGTTTAATTAATAAATACTTTATTCAGTTCTTGTTCAGAAGAAAACCCAAGACCATAAACAGTATTTGCCCTATTGTCGGTCCACTGACCGAATTTTTGTGATGTTTTTGTAAATGACATATTTGGAGTTATAGTACTGTTAATGACGGCCTAAATTATGTAAAAATTAAGAAATGTGTTAATAATGGTTAGCTTTTAATTTTGTTAACAAATATTTTAGATACATACTTTGCTTCCTTCAACACTAATGATGCGATACAATGCCCGGTGGGAGTCGAAAAAGAATGAAACATTGACAGCCACTGTAGATGCCGATATCCATGATTTTTTTGTCTTAGGATCTATGTGGAACACATGGGCCTTGCATGTAAATATTGGCTGCTCTCTAAAGTACAGAATTAAATTATGTAGGAATAAAATAATACACAAACAAATTATATAAAATAAATAAACATAATATTATATATAACAACACTAACCCCATGGTATCCTTTCCCAGAGTCATAGCCATCAACGAAAAGTGTTTGGAATTTGGAATTCGTGTAAACTGGTTAAAGGACAACTGTATAATACTAATTTACAAATCGCCGATATTAGACACCTATAACATCGACAAACAACAATTTGCGATATCTGTACAGTGTACGCTACTATGATAATTCCGCAAGCGACAAAATGTATAGCTGGAGGTACGCGACCCGGGACTGGGACGTTATGCGGGCCAAATATTTGTTTATCAATCAATTTCGATGAATACGCTTTTCTGATAAGAAAACAAATTGACCAGAAAATGCGCGTGCGCACCGCGGACCAACGCCCATTTGCGTGTGCGGTCTCGTTTATCTCATGATACTGTGATAGTATGCTTATGGTTATCTCTAACGAAAACCAACTTTTTTACTGTTTATAAAAAAAAAAATCAGTGTTTTATTCGTTTTTTTCTCGTTATTCTTTTCATCACAACTCTTATCACCACTGACTGAAAACAAACAACAAATATAAAGTACAAATATAAATAAATAATATGTTATCACGGAGTCTTATCTGCGATTTTTGTGCGACGATAATAAATAATAATATTCTGAATTTCTGAAAATCTGAACAATATGAACGATAAATTTTGTGCTGTGCCTGTCGAGTGTCGAGTACTCAGTACTCACGACGTGCCGAACTGTTGAATGCCCATGACCGCCAAATGCCATCTGAATGTGCTGCTCGTTGGTGTTGAATTTTTGCCACCAGTTTAAATGTAATTATATATTATATTCGCTGCTTAGGGCTTGTGATTGACTGGTCGTGTGAGGATCGAAGCTGGTCTTTATAATTGTTTTATACGTTTTCAGTGCAGGTTCCAAAGTTTCTGCAAAATCGTTTTCCTCTATTACCATTGCCAATGTGGGTTTTTTACTGAATTGAGTTGTTTGGTTTGTATTAAACCATTAAGTATTTCTATGCATTCCATATTCATTGGATTTCTATTACCCAGGTATGATAATATATAATCTCCAAAATTTTTTTTTCTTATAAATTAATCAACAGTCATGTAATGACAAAATGTGTTCTTTACAATGTATTTTTTAGTGAGATACTTATTAATTTTGTTCTTCTAGGATATGATATGGAGAAAACTCAAGAAACTGACACAGACACACTGATTTCTGATATAAATGATATTGCAATACACGATCCAGTAATTAGTAAATCTGTTACTGAAAATGAGCCTGAACCAAGTAGTTCAGAACAGGGAAGTTCTTATGAAATTTTATTTGATCAACTTAAAGAAAATAACAAACATATATTTGTTTTAAGTACAGCTGGTAAACCTATATACACACGGTAAATATAATATTGTTAGTAAGCATGTGTGGAACAAATGCAGTTGGCCGGACATTATTCAATGTATTAATAAGATGTAGATTATAAAAATATTAAATAAATAAATATTGTAAATGTTTAGTTTCCGGTAAATTGCATTTATATCTCAAAAATAACACTTCTTATTAATTTTACTTTTATACATTTCATGTATAGGTTTGGAAATGAAAACCAAATGGCCTCCCTTTTTGGCTTAATGATAGCTTTAGTGTCGGTGACCCAAGATTCAAATGACACATTACAGTCGATTTGTTGCGGTCAGACTCGAATAGTGTTTTTAAATAAAGATCCTATCATACTGGTCGGTGTTTCCCAATCTTCTGAGCCGAATGACCAAATTAAAAAACAATTAACGTAATTTATAATATACCATAAATACATCTAAAACTAAATTAATAAAATTTTAATAATTTTAAATGAATATGTTTTTGCTTTCAGATATGTCTATAACAATATAATTAGTACATTGACATTAACACAGTTAAAAAAAATCTTCCACAATAGAACTAATTTTGATTTGAGGCGATTAATGAGTGGATCTGAAAGATTGATAGACAAGCTTATAACGTTTACTGAGACTGATCCAGGATTTTTATTGGATTCCATTAGTTGTCTACAAATGCCATCTAGTAGCAGAGATAAAATAACACAAACCATATTGACACAATGCAGTAAAATAAAAGTAAAAACTTAATGATATATTTTTAATTATTTTATTCAATATTAATAAATATTTGGTATCTTTAGAATTTAGTATTTGGTTTATTGATTGCTCAAAAACACATTATATCGATTGTACGTATGAAAAAATACTCGCTGCATGTATCCGATATTCACTTAATATTAAACCTAATCAATTCAACAGAATCGTTTAAAACAGCAGAGACTTGGACACCTATTTGTTTACCTACATTTGATTCTAGGTAAAAATAATATTCTTTAAATATATTTTTTTTAAATTATTAAACCAAAATAGTCTTCTCATTGTGTTTGTGTTTATAACTTTTTCAGTGGTTACATGCACGCTCATATATCATATTTGGCAGAAGATTGTCAAGCATGTCTAGTTTTGTTAACAATTGATCATAATCTTTTTTTTGCACTTTCCGACGCCAAAAGAAAAATCACAGAAGTATGTTTTATTTACTTAATGTTTTAATACTAATCTTGCTTCATTGCATAGTCATTTATAACTATTGGACTGTATGAAAATGTTATTTACCTATTAAATAAATATATATATATATATATATATATTTTGTAATAGAAAATGCGTTGCAATGATTGTCTCCATGAAATCAACGAAGCTATTATTCGTCAACCCGTCAGCTTAGCACGAGCAAATATTACTGGACTACGGCATCTTTTGTACAAGAACAAAAACCGCTCACAACACTGGTGCCCTCCATTTACTTCTCCATATAATACCATCGCACTACAACAAAACCTCATGTCAGTTTATAGTTCATTGATCAGCCAAATGAATTTCCCTGGTCGTACATTGAAAGTAATTTTTCAACAATTAACAGCTGAAACTATGCTGGCTTGGGTATGTAAATTATGTATAATATGATTATATTATGTAGAAAAATTATATTAGAAGTTAAATTATATGAGTGATTTTGACATTCTTCTAGGCAACTGACGATGTTGAATTGTATATGAGTTTTGAGCCACTAGTTTCTAAAGAATGTGCGACAAATGCCGTAACTAAACTAACTCAATGGATGAAAAAAGAAGAGGATTCGTTGTTTATATTTAATATTCCCATGTTTTAAAATTAACTATTATATGTAATTGAATCCAGAATTTGTGATAGTATTAATTATATATTAATAGGTAATATATATTCATGATTATACTTAAGGATTATAAATAATAGTTATACATTTTCAACTTTTTAAGTTCTTCTACAATATCTTTCTTTATATCAGTTTGAAAAATATGTTAAATTTATAAAATTAAAAATAATAAAGAATGATTGTTAAGTATGTTTTGATATTCTTACAACTAGTTTTTTCAATATTATTTGTAATTTTATTAACTCCAATTATTTAAGAAAAATATAAATTATTTCAACTGTGAATATATTAGTTGAGATTGATAGTTGTCACAATTATAAAATATTGCCTAGAAATTGTATCTATAAAATATTCAAACATGATTTTTTTATATTTGTTGTTACCTACTTACACAATGTAATATAAATTGTAAATTTGTGAAATACTCAACTTATTATTGTATTTATGTGTGTTATGATGAAATGTATAAAAAATAATTAAATTGTTATTATTGTTCTTTGTAATATCCAACATAGTTATAGATTATATTTTTTGTATTATTTTTTGATTTCTTAATTTCTCCCTCTTCAGTTTATTCCATAATGATTGATAGTGTTATCACTTGGTAGAATTTTAAATATTTTCAAAACTGTAAATGTTTATATTTTGTTCTCTGTTTAGTATATACTTTATGTATTCTGATTTGATAATTTATTATATAATATAAATATGTGTGAACCCGTAGTTTATAAATTATAATCGAGATTATGGAATGTGAGTACCGTGCAACTATTATTATTATTATTATTAATTATCATAATAAATAGCACAATGAGTCAGAACCAGCGAATTGACTCGACTTACGTTGTGATCGGTGGTGGTATAGCTGGTATAAGTTGTGTTGAAGCTTTGAAATTGTATACAACAGAGCCAGTGCTGTTAATTTCAGAATCGCCAATTGTTAAAGTGGTCACTGATATAAAGTTTTACACCAAAATTGCTACAGGATTCAAAGTCGAGGATAGAAATCTCCAATGTATTGAGAATACAGAATACATAATAGATAAAGTTATAGCAGTTAACTCAATTGAGCACATAATTTATACAGAAAATCATCAGGAAATCAAGTATAAAAAATTGTGTTTGTGTACAGGCGCTACTCCAAAACTGTTGGATGACAAAGATTATGTTATTGGATTGCGTGATACACACTCTGTGGAGTATTTTCAATCAATTGTTGGTGCTGCTAATAGAGTATTGATTGTTGGTAATGGTGGTATTGCCACAGATTTGGTGTATAAATTAAATGGTATTGAAATTATTTGGGTTATTAGGGATGAACACATTAGTTCACATTTTCTGGATGCTGGAGCAGCAGAGTTTTTTAGTAACTACCTAAACACTCAGCAATCAAGTGACAAAGTAATAAAAAGATTTAGATATTCTGGAGAACGTACCTCTGGAGCTGCACTAGGTCCTGACTGGCACTGTGGTGCAATGTTTGGAAACCATGACGGTAAAAATGTTATTATCGAGTATAAGGCTGAGATCAAAAATATTTCTAAAAGCGATATAGTAAGAGTAGAATTAACAAACGGCAAAGTGTATGAATGCGATTTTGTTGTATCTGCTACTGGAGTAACACCGAATAGCAATTTGGATATAAGAGACGGTACTAGTGTTGACATTGCTAGTGATGGTGGTATTAAAGTAGACTGGAAAATGGAAACAAGTCTGTCAGATATTTTTGCAGCCGGTGATGTATGCACTGTAGATTGGACTTCTGAACATTGGTTTCAAATGAGACTGTGGACTCAAGCGAGACAAATGGGAATGTATGCAGCCAAGTGCATGCATTTTAAACACATAAATGAAACACTGTTGCAAGACTTTTGTTTTGAACTGTTTACGCATGTAACATCATTTTTTGGTTTCAAAGTTATATTATTAGGCTTATATAATGCACAAGGATTGGACAAAAAGGAATGTGAGCTATTGGTTCGTGTAACCAATGGTCAAGAATACATAAAATTAGTATTACAAAACGGAAGAGTAGTTGGAGCAATGCTTATTGGAGATACAGATCTCGAAGAAATGTGTGAGAATTTAATACTGAACCAAATTGATGTAACTAATTTAATGGATGATTTGTTAGATCCTAATATTGATATAGAAGATTATTTTGATTGAATTCAAATTATTTATTTGTTGAAAAAAAATATACATGTATTTACAATTGAAAAGTGTTGTTTTATTTTCTATAAGGTGATCTTGACCTATGTCTTCTTGATCGTTCTCGATCATGACTTCTACTCCTTCTATGTCGGTCTCTATCTCTTCTATCGCCCCTATCACGATCTCTTCGATCTCGATCTCTATCTCTATTCCTCTTATCACGCTCTCTGTCTCTTCTTTTTTCTTTCACAGGGGAATGTTTATTCCTGTGTTCCTTTTCTCTTCTTTTATCTGTAGGCTCCTCTTCATCTGATGATTCAACACCTTCTTCTATGTCCTCTTCAAGTATAGAAACTTTGGGTTCTAACTCATTATTTTCTTCCAGTACATGTCTGCTTTGTATACGTGGTAATATAACGTCACAAACACGTTCGTCTCGTAGCAGTGAGTCAATAAATTCATCAATGTATATAAGCTCGAACTGGCCATCCCGATTTTGTCTTCTTAACTTACGACTGTCTGCCAACAATGGTTCCAGATATTTATAACAATCCACTGACGAGCCTGTCAAACGCATATAAAATGCCCCAAGCGCGCGGACATATTTGAATTCTTCATTTTTTATGAACTCCACAATGATGTCTTTTTCTGGTTGTATTTGTAACATCTTCAACGTCAAACACAAGAAAGGTGTGGGTTTGATATTACCTCCAAATACTCCACCTATAAATCGCATTAACATGGCCTTGTCCACCAATAACTCGGCAGACAAAGCAAAGCATTCTTCTTTCCAGAACTTATTGTCGTAAATACGAGACCGGATGATCTTTTCTATCAAATACTGAGGATTTGTCCCGTGAATGGTTTTTGCATCTTTTACCGTTCGATTGGCCATCCTTTTGTCGAGTACTTACTGTTAAATAATAGTAATTGGCACGTTAAATTAGTGAATAATCAATATTATAAAAAAAAAAAAAAAACATTAAACTTACATAATATTTAACTATTAAAACACCTCATGGGCACAACGGACAACGGTGCCCGGATACCCGGTATCTTATTCTATGCCCGGAACGGCGGAACAGCTCACTGGCCAGTGTCCACTGACCACTGCTAACTCAAGTCACTGATTACTATCAGTGGTGTCTGACGAGCAGTGCTAATTAACCAAATACTTTAAGTATTTTCTACACGTTCGGCCGGTCTGCTAAAAGTCTATGCCCTATAGACGGTGTATGTACTATGTGGTTGTGTGGTATTTATTTTCTATGCGCCAATGTACTATGTAGTATTGTGGTACTAGACAACTATGTAATATTATGTAAACGATAATACGACATGACACTGGGACAGCTGATGCTTACCTGTCAATAGAGAAAACTGACAACAAAAGGCCGATTATAAACGTCCGGCCCCACGTCTTACATGTAGGCTAAAATACAGTGTTGTCACGCGGTCAATAAGTACAACGGACAACATAATATTGTACAGTATCCGTGGATTCATTACCCAAATGGCCAGTTGTAGCTTACTAGCTGCAGCTAGGGCCCGTTTAACGTTTTACAATCATAGTTTAAACCGCGGTTACGCTTGAACCACTGATTTTACCGGCCGAATTCGGTGGTTTAACCGGAGTTCAACTATTCTAATACGGGCACTAAACCGGTTTAAAATTATCCCTCACCGGGATAGTGAACCATGTAAATGATATAGTGCAAACATCCCGGTGCATTATTTTTCACACCGGTTTAGTTTAGCGAATTTCTAGTAGCTTGTCTACGACTCTACTTAGCCTAGCGCCCTAGCCATGACCACTAGCATTGATTATAGAATAGACTTATAATAGGCTATGGCACTGCATTGAATCATCAATTATAAATCCAGAAGATAATAGATATTGCAATAAAATATACAGCATGAGTATGACAACATTATATTATGTACATTAATTAACATATTTTTATTAATATAATTAATATTATTTCTATAGATTTTTATTGGAGGGTGCTTTAAATTATAATTATAGTTGATAAAATAGTGATAAAAATAGATAAAATAAATGTCCTTACATTTTAAAATTTGAAACTAGCCAGTTGGAGATGCTTAGTTAGTTTAGCAGACAGCATTTATCACTCTCATATATTAATCATAAAATATACAAACGCTGCTACAAAAAATAAAATCTTTAGATTTTCTATTACTGTTACTTAATTTTGTATAAATATACTTATGATAGTTGAACAAAATATTTAAAAATTTGATCTATTAATAATTTATATATATTTTAATTGTTAGAATCTTAAATACATATAATATTTTAATTCAATAATTGAACACATGCATATTAAATTTGTTAACAGTAAAAATGATTAATGCAATACAAAAAATATACTTCAATAAGAAGGACAAGAAGCAGTACCAATCATTTACAGAAAATATTTAACCAAAATTTGATTAGTTTAATAAGTATTAAAAACAAAACATAGCTTTATATCAATTAAATGTTAGGAAAAAATAATTAAAAAGTGTTAGCATAACTGTTGTTTATTTATTTTCAGTTTGAGCTTGTTGTAATTTCATCTCTAGTACTTCAGTAACAACATTCTGTAACTTCTGTTTTTCTAAACCAATCTGTTGGATGCCTTCCATACGTTCCACGAGGAAGTTGACACGTCTTTTGAAGTATTGAATCGCGTCGTTAATTTCGAGCTTCAAAAAATATCCAGCCCCTATGCATACAGTCACATGCTCAGGATTGACTAATTGTCCAGCGGCGTACATGGACTTGGTTAAAGGAATCATCATGGATGTACCAGATGGTCGTCCTTTGGCACTTTCCAGCGCCTCTTGTGAACTAATGTACCTTTTCTGTGCAATTTTCAAAGATTGCAACGAGTCTTGTATTAAACTCACTTCTTTGTATACCTGTTCCTTCATTTTTGCTAATTGCTGCACGTTTAAATTGTTCAGGTCGATCATTTTACCTGCCATGGCTAATGAGGTTTAACTTGAAAAGGAATTTAGAATTATTAAACGATTAAACTGAGAAGACTTGAAATCGGACGACTATAATGTATTCATTAATTAGTGTTGTAGTCTAGTTGGTTCTCTCTGTGCTAGGACCATTTCTATAATTCTATCTTATATTCTTATCAACAAACATGTGCCAGAGAGGTTGATAAGCCAGTGCATGCACCCAAAGTTGCACCAAAAAAAATATTAAACATGAAGTTAAAAAATTTTTTGATTTGTGTAATCTGTAGATAGTAGTATCATACATCGAGGTAGATATTATTATATTAAACTTATTTTCAATTTTGATATTAGAGTATTACTACTTACTAGTATTACTGTATTAGACGATCTGTAAAATTCTGTACTTTGAATCTTAATAATGATCTATTGATCTAAAATTTTAAGTCTTAGTTGTTACTTGTTAATTATTTTATTTGTTAGTTTAAAAAGTTGAAATAATTGACCGAATTAAACCTGGTGGTTTTAATTAAGTAAATGTATTAAAAAAACAAGTGTAGGTACATATTTACATTTTTTTCTAGGTATCTAACTATCTAAGTGACATTAAAGCTTGAAAAAAATGGCATTGCGAGTGGCTGTTGCCCGTTTAAAAACAGTTACTGGAGGACCGTCTTTATTACGTATAAACAATACATTTAGTCGTTTGAAACATTTCAATAGTGAGTCACCATTAGCTAAACATGCTAAAAAACGTACCAGCACAGTACGTTTAATAGGCGGTGGTGTGGCCATTGGTATCGTAGTTGGAGCAGCATATTCATATTTTTCATATTCAGAGAGAAAATTGCCTGGTGCAATAGTAAATACTCCAACACAAATACCAATCTTGAAGACGTTACCTACTGATCTGAAGGTCACCCGTAAAGTATGGCATTACTCTCAACTTATAGTGACATTTAAATGTATTGAACATATTTATAATTTAAATTTCAGGTACGACACAATAATGATGAGACAGCCAATTTTATTTTATTTCAGTATCCAACTTGTCCATTTTGTTGTAAGGTACGAGCATTTCTTGATTATGTAAAGGTGCCGTATGATATCATTGAAGTAGACCCTATTCTCAAACAGCAAATAAGTTGGTCAGATTATAAAAAAGTTCCCATTCTATTAGTAAAATCAAGTAATGGTTACCAACCACTTACCGATAGTACAATGATCGTATCTGCTCTGGCTTCTTATTTAAAAGATAAAACATTTACCATTGAAGATATTGCAAATTTTTATCCATCAATATCCTATGTTGATGTAGACGGAAAGAGAAAGACAGACATCATGAACAAATATTTTATAATGAATGAAGACGAATCTGAAAAATCAAAACGTTTAAACTTTGAGTAAGTTATTATATTTGAAAATAATCGAATTAACATAATATGATATTTTTTTTAGAAATGAAAGACAATGGAGAAAATGGTCTGATGATACCTTGGTCCATGCGCTCTCACCAAATGCTTACCGTACTCTATCGGAAGCTATTGACTCTTTTAAATGGTTTTCAATAGCAGGTGAATGGGAAAAAAATTTCCCCTTTTGGGAAACAAGTCTTATGATATATGGTGGTGCCTTTATGATGTGGCTAATTAGTAAAAAATTGAAGAAAAAGTAATTTTATTTAATTATTAAATAATTCATAATAATTTATGACTACAATAGTTAATGTTTTATAGGTACATGCTAAAAGATGATGTACGTCAATCATTATATGAAGAATGTAATACATGGGTAAAAGCAGTGGAAAAAAATGGTGGAACTTTCATGGGCGGTAATAAACCAAACTTGGCCGATCTAGCTGTGTATGGTACTCTTTCAAGTATCGAAGGCTGTATGGCTTTCAAAGACATACAAGAAAATACTAAAATAAATGTGTGGTTTAGTAATATGAAAAATGTTATATAATATTGTTCCTATTGTTGCCATTTCTTAAAATGCATTTACAAAATAATAAATAGAATGAAAAAGGGTCAGTTATTTAATTTAAGAAAATTAGTTGTTCTTTTTAATTACACTGAAAGTATTTGTTTTCAACAAAAACTAGAAATTTGTTATTATATTATCCTAGTTAACTTTCATAATATTTTAACTTGTATGTTAACTTTCCCGAATCATACAAGATAGAACAGTTGAACTGTCCGCAAGTGAATGTCTTTAATTTTTTTTGACATTGCTGCTGTTAATTATTTATTTTATAAATATATTTATACTCTACTACTAATAGGTATTTCAATTAAGAATGAAAATTATTCACAGAGCTATATTATTTTTCTTAGTACAACTGTTCATCATCAATAAAATAAGGTAATCTATTGCTTCAAACTAGGTTGTGTATTTGTATTAATGATAAGTGCCAATGTAACATTAATAAATCAACAAATTATTATTCAATTTAAAACTATGATCACTTACTATACACATTTACATGACACAATATATATATATAGAAAACAACCTGTATTGAACTCCTTTTTCTATTACGAACCGGTCACTGTCGCGCAGCATAAATATTCACCTAGTTAAACTTGAAATGAAAATATAAAACTAACTTTAATAGTTTTGTGTCCATAACTTTTAGTATCTTAATTTATGGGTGTATATAAAATATTTAAAGAAATATATTTTTGTATAAAAAACAAAGGAGTAAATGTTTATCTCTCATGAGTGAATGTGGCATCAAAAACCACGCAAGTAGTGACGGATTAATAAAAAACTGTATTTTATATTTGTATTGTAGCAAAATTTTTTTATATACAAGAAAATAGTTCAAACTTATACCCATACAATTTTTATTATGTTAATGTATTGATATATTATTATATTATTTATTATACTTATAAGTAGCTACTAGGTATCACAATTTACCAAAATATTCATCATTGCTGTTTGTATTAGAAGCTATTAAAATCAAAAGTTGTATTTTCATAAAATGTATTATATTATTATGTTAAATACTCCAATCATAACATTTTCTTTAGTTTTCATTTATTTGCTATTTGTATAATGCAAATTATGTTAGTAATGAATATATACCTAATATATTTATTTGATTTTGTTTACATGAAAAAAATCAACATTTTGAGAAAACACCCAGAATTTATTTTGAAAAGTGGGTAAGTGGGTCGCTGTAATGAATAGTGTTAAATTTGAATTCAATGATGTAATGTCATTGGATATGAAAAATGATTCTGAGCAGAGACTGTTAACCTAGGATATTTTATTATATTTTAATATTTATATTGTTATAATACGGTAGCCTGTAATTTAAATATATTTTTTAGATTTATTACTTACAGAATGAACAAGTTCCATGGATCCTTGTTTTATTTTTTCAATTCTTAGCTGTGGAAATTGAACATTTTATACATCTATAACAGCAAAATAATTTGTAAATTTAAAAAGGTGGGTAAGTGGATGTCGCTCTTCTGTACAGTAGGTTACAAGTGGGTCACTGTAATGGATGGTGTTAAGTTTAAATTCAATGATATAATATCATTGTATAAGAAAAACGATTCTGAGCGAAGACGGGTAGGTTAGGAAAATTTAATTTGATTTGCTTGTAGATATTTTTTTTTTTTATAAAGATAGACAATCTTATGAGGTAACTTGTATTACATTTTCAAATTTTAGATTTAAATAGAAAAATTTTTTATGAATTTCTAACCCAAAATATTTTGCACATTTTACGTATTTTGTCAATTTTTGAACTTAAAATACTTAAAAAAAAAATTGTGACTGGATTTTTAATATTTTTCATCTGTCTTTGAAAAAATATGTTAGGATCCTACTATTAAATTTTCAAGCTTTTTTACCCAAAAAATAAAATTTTATTGATAAATATAGAATAAAAAACTAAAAAAGATGAAAACTTAAAATTAACAGCTCAAAATAAGTCAAAATGTGTATCTACGGTCATTTGTTTTAGAGTTACCTACAACAAAAACCAAAATCGATTTTGCATAAAATTCCCGTTTTTCCTTAATTTTTCTTTTGATCTTTTAACACCACTACCTTTATTGCCCCATTCAGAATCTAATATAGTTATATTATAAGTATAATATAACTTTTATAAAAATATTTCCTAAAATACATTATTTCATACATAGTTGATCTTAGATAACTTTTCAACTTTTTAAGGTTGAAAAAGATCTCTCTAGAGTGGCTGTAGATACTGGCAATGTACAAGACTACAAAATATTTGAATTAAAAAATGAACTCGGTATTTTTCAACCATTTTCAGTACCAAACTACCTAATAAAAAAATCACGATATTAATTGAAAATGTTGATATCAAATAACTGAAGCTTCGAAATTTTTTTACAAAATCCTTCATATCGTATGATAAAATTTGTTTTTCTTAATCATGTAAAAATACAACATTTAACATGTACGAAACACGAGTCAATGCGGGGGGTCCGCATTCCGGACCCCTTGGACTCCCCCCCCCGTAAATACGCCACTGAGACCGCATAGGTACTGAATATAATATATAAGGTCCAAGGATTTATCATAATAGATAATATATTTTATATCATCTATGGGCTATGACAATCGTCAATAAATTGTCAACATTCGTCGTCAACGACTTACAATTCTAATAATTCAGTGAACAAAAAAAAAAATAAACCTTCTATATAGATGGACAGTTCGTTAAGCCGCATATTATATTATAATGTAAGTTATAACAGGAACTAAGGTTATTATTATAAAACTTTTCAGTTCGGAGAAAGATGAAGAAGATAGAAGAAGATAGGTAGCTGTTTCTTCGGCGACGGCCGGCATTCTAGCTAGGTTTCACCGGAAGAGTTGATGTTTACACGTAATTTTATTTTCATATTATTAATAATTTATATTTACTTTTTAGACTTAAATTAAATATTTATTCATTATCGGCACGGACAATTTGTTAACTGGGCGACGTAGAAGCATTTATACGTTCACTCCCAAAAGCGCAGTGTTTGGAAGGAACGAGTTCCAAAAGGAACGAATTCCTTTTTAAAGAACGGGACGATGAAAGAATTCCTTTTTATAAAAAAAGAACGAGAAAATGAACTAGTTCTTTTTTTTAAGGAAAAATAACAAAATTGTTCGATCCTTTCTAGTTCCAATAATTTACACAGATAAGTATGTAAAAATTTAAATTAAGATATATTTTTTAATCTCTATAATGTATATTGCTAATTAGTGATCGTTATCGAGTATCGATATATATAGACAATCGACATACGTTAGCCAAAAATTTAATTTTGAAGAAAATCTCAAAATATATAATAATATATTACATAAACATATAAAATATGTACCTAGTTGTAGTTATATATTATAAATAAAAATTAAAGAAATATGCATAATATGAAAAAAAAACAATAAATGATTAAATAAGAATTATTATTTTATTTGGAACTAAAAAAGGAACTCGTTCATTTTCCAATGGAACGACATAAGAACGAATTCTTTTTTTTTAAGGAACAAGGAACAAAACGAATTCCTTTTTTTTTAAAAGAACGAGGAACGGAACGAATTCCTTTTTATAAGGAACTTGACAAACACTGCAAAAGCGCAATGTATAAAATACGCGAGCCCGAAGCCCCGAACAGTCCAAACCCGTCTTCGTTTCTCCACACCAAGTTTAATATAATATGTACGTTTTTGCATATACTATACGCCGGGTATCACCTTAGATTTGCGCAAAGTATTTAAAACAATATTATATTATTAATATTTAGATTTTATACACATTATTATACACCTCATATATTTTATTAGTATACTTAACCTTTTTTAGTGTAGTTTATAGAAAATATTAAACATAAGTCCAGAAAGATTGAAGGCTGAAATGATAGTCCTAAAAAATATGATCAATAAAGAAAATTATGAAATAGATGACATCATACCTGTTGTAGACAACAATATTTTTCCAAATTTTTATAAACTTTTGCAAACTGCACTTACTATACCTATATCATCTGCCTCATGTGAACGTTCATTTTCTGTTATGAGGCGAATAAAGAATTGGACTAGAAATACCATGACAAATGATAGATTTACAAACGTCTTGTCAATACTTCATATCGAAAGAGATTTATCACATGCAATAGAATCAGAAAATGTACTTAACATATTTTCAGAAAAACACAGACGCCTAGCTTATATTTGATTTAATAATTAAATTTTAATTGTTTTATCTTTTTTTTTTATATTGCAAAATAAAATGCCAGGTTAAGAAGAAGGCAAATATAAATTGTTTTTTTTTTTTAGAAAATATTCTTTTTCATTTTAATTCCAGTTAAACGAAAGGAGTTTTTTTAATGGTATATTTTTCTAGTCCTACATAGCCCCCACATATAATTATGCCAAACTACGCCCATGACAATGACACATTAATATAAATTGTAACATAATTTAAATTGCTTGAAAAAAATTGTGCATAAGTTTGAATATCCAATGTATACAATTTTGAAATTTTATCGCTCATAAAAATGCAAGCCTTGTAATGATAATTTTTAATTAAGCTAAGTTGATAGATAACATTTATAAAAAGCTTAAAATTAATAGTTATTGTATTTATTTTTTTAATACCTACATAAATAGCCAGTAAGCAGTTATATTGTTTAAAATAATAAAAAGTAAATGTTTATGAATTAATATGCATCGTCAATAATACATTTATTATATCTTTTATTCAATTATTTATAAATTAACGTAACTTGGATTAGATTAAAAGTAACTCGTTATTCATTAAGTTTATATCAATAAAAATCAGATGAATTTAAAAATTAAGTAAATTAAAATTAAATTATAAAGTCAAAATTGACTTCACTTTAACTTCTTGACTCGTTTATGCCCAGTATTGAAAAAAAGTATTTAGCTTAACATAACATTTTTTTTTTAAAGTATTTTCACTCGTTAAAACAATTGTATCTGAATAGGTATATATCATATTATATAATATTATAATTTAATATAAGATAAAAAAAGGGGAAATAATAGGCAACCGCTTTGGCTCTGCTATACGGTTACTGTATATTGTGTATTAGTTTTCGAATGTAGATCGTCATCGAGTAAGGAACTGTAATGGTTGTGTTTTAAATTTGAATTCGATGGTTTATCATTCCACAAAAAAAAAGGATCTGTATAGGTCTTTCAGCCTATATTACTATATATATTTTAATATATATCTATAAATATTGATAGTACTTATAGTAATTAATGTTTCTATATTATATAGTATGTACCTACGGTCAGGGCCGGATTTAAGATTGTGGGGGCCCCAGGGTCCCCAATTTTTAGTTGATCTACATGCTTTAAAACTTTAAAACTATATTACTGATGAGTTATTCTCTCATCATGTTATTAATTTCTTATCACATCAATTTTGCTTATTGAACATAATTAATACAGATTTATAAAATGTTAATACAGTTAATAAGTAAATACAAGTAACCTTTAAAGTCATCTCTTTTTATTTTTTTTAAATTAGTACATCAAAACCATTAAAAAAGTTTTTATTAAAATATATTTGATGCTAATGAAAACTAAAATAAATCCTTCAAATTATTTTCAATAAAAAATTTGACACATTAAATAATATTTAGTTCAAGGTACAACGTTATTTTATAATATACAAATATACAAATAAAATACTAAAGAAATATAATGTACAAGTTATTTATAATAAACATACTTTTCTTGATTTCTTAATAAAAAATTGTTTGATGGTATCTTCAAAGTCCAAGGACCTAAGTACATCACTTTCGATACTTAAAATGGTTAAGTTGGATAGACGATCTTGTGTCATTGTAGTTCTCAATCTATTTTTTATAAGTTTCATTTTTGAAAACGAGCGTTCTCCACTACTGTTTGCCACCATTAACACCAAGTACATACGCAGAGCAATGTCTACATTTGGAAAGGTAACTTTTAAATTGTCTTCGCATAGTATCCTGAACAAAAATAATTCCCACGATTCTTCTTTTCTACAATCTTTTTGACGTAAATTAACCAAACTATTAAACTGCAGTAATTCATTTCCTAAAGTTGAATCCAAATCTTCAGATTTCAGAATATACATATATTGACCAGATTTGTGGCAGATAATAATAAATCTGAAGTTTCTATAATTCCTAATTTGCTGAAAAATCCAAATCGTTTACATATTATATCATAGGCTTTTATTCTATCAGTCAGAGATGTATACAACTGATCGATAACAGGGAGAAAGTTATCAGATCGGAATTTTTCTATTTGGGATAATTAAGTAGTTTCCTGATTTCTACTTTCCAATGGAGTGAGTCTTTCATTTTGTGAGCGAATTCGAATTTCTGGGTAGTCGGTTTTTCCTGACATTTTTTTGGCCGTTTCTTCATATTCATCAAATGAATTTCACTTATCTTGAACAAATAGTTTCAAAGAAGTAAGGGCTTTTACCACAGATTGAAGAACAATCTTAGGATTTTGTAACAAGTGATTTGTGGCGTTGAAGCGGTCTAAAATGTCATTCCAAAATAACAAATAAAACGCCATTTCAAAACTAGTGATTTTTTTCAGAAGTCCAGTCGCTTCATTTTTAATAACTTCTTTTTGCTCTGGATCTTTCGAAATATAGTCCAAAGTCTCTTTAAATTCATTATAACCTAATACTAGTCTATTTTATAATGATTCGTTTTATCACACGCTAATAGCACCAATTTTCAAACTTAAAAAAAAAAATAGTATATTGTTTTACAAATAACTAGAGAAAAAAAAGGTAATCATTTTGTGGGGGCCTCTTATTAATTGAATCTTGTGGGGGCCCCATGCCCCCCCCCCTAAATCCAGCCCTGCCTACGGTAGGTTGAATTATTTTTTGTCTAAAACAGTGCATTTTTTATTAGTTTTAATAATTTATTATTATATTAGTAGTATATTTTATCATACATTGTTTTTATTAACTTTTGAGTTATTACGACAATATCAACTGCCAACCTACCGTACTTACCGTTTAACGATGTGAATTGTTTTGTAATATAAATAGACAATAGCTTAAAATTAAATCTAAATAATATATAATATAAATAATATAATAAATAATATAATGTCATTGTGCATATAAAACTATATTATGTAAGTGTAAAGTCACCACCATTTATATTTTAGAATTAAAACAAAATAACAATAACTACTATAGCATAGTTATATTCTTCGGATACATTTTAAATTCACACATCTGTACAAATAATCTTGCCTATGTATGATTAATATTTTTAACTAAGTATAAAACAGCTCTCGGGAATCTTGTATTACATTTTTAAGCTTTTTTGAATAGCCTAAAATGTTTTATCAACACTTCAAAAATACAAAATATATACATTTATACATTAAAAAATTAAAAAATTTAAAATTTATAAATACTTAAAATTAATCTAAAACTTGACTAAATTACTCTGCTTAAAGGTACATTTTCCCTGCAGTGTCTGGATGCAGCGTCTAGTGTCACTACAGGTCAGGTATAGGTTCGCGTCTGCCGCAGCTGAGCTGTTCCACTATTTGGTAAGTGTGGTGTGTGAGTGATGTAAAATGTTTTTCCCTCACGAGATCGATCACACGTTGGAAGGATTACGTGGAAGGTTCAAACGGAAATAATGAGACTGGGGATATGATTTTTGACATATTATAAACGGTCAGATCTACTTATTAAACGAGTGCACTCGGCGAGCAATTTATCGGACGTGCGGTTCGTTAAAGTGCTCTACTGTCTAGAGAACGAGAGCACCTCATGACAACTATGTCATGCCTTTAGTCGTGAGAGTCAGTAGCACGTAGGGGTGGGGGGGATGAATATATTATTACTATTTTAATCCGGGCTTGGTTAGGTTAGGTACATAAACAATATTTCTCAGATGTCACAAACAAAATAATGAAAAAAACGAAGACAACATTAAATAATTTAAGCATAAATCGTGTTATAAATAAGGTGACGTTGAAAATAATAAGTGGTAATAAGAATTCAATGGACCCTAGAAGCGTTGAATTTAATTTTTCGGTCAGCGTTAGGTCGACACACGTATTTGTTTAGGATATGCCCGAGAAATCACATAGTATTGGTCACGAAAATGCACTTTACAATACCATATTTTTGATATCGATCGAGTATCATGCGAACGTTCTTTTCGTGTTCGTCCTCGTTGCACAAAATTTCATCGATATAGGTGAAATCAAAGTCCAGTTCGAGTACCTAATGTGCTGTTGATTACTAATTATTTTGTTGACATTTTTGTGTGGACTAAAACACATGACGAGGAATTCGAGCAGGCCGATACGTGACGTAAATTAGGTCTTTTGAACGTCTCTTGGTGTGATTGAGACCTGATAATACGATTGAACGAGGCCTAATTTAGTAAAGACGATCTGGAGCGTTGCGCGTTATAAGGAGTAATATGTAGGCAATACATATGATATGAACATTTGAGCTGTATCAATGTGTGAGAAGAAAAAGAACATAAGTGTGTGTAATCCGTTATCGCATAATTTACTCACACATGCACGCACATCTCAATACATCGGGGAAAATGAAACATATTTTTGCATAAAAACTACCAAAAGCGGTAGTAAATTAAACATACTTCCTGAAGTTCAATTGTAATTTCGATAAGAATGGTTGAATACATAATATGTTCCTAGTCTCTAGACTACCTACGATATTTAGGAATCACATTTCTATTTAAAATCTGATATGCCTAAAATCAACACAAATATAATACAATAATTTCACAGAGTTTAAAAAATAATATATTCATTGTTAGGTTTTTTAAAATTCAAAAATAATAATCTAGATAGTTTTTTCAAAAAACTCATACACACATTTCAAATTTAAATCAGACACTGCAAAGTATGTGTAATTTATCACCACTTATTGGTCTAAAACTTTAAAATGTATGGAAAATATGTGTGCTGCGTTCTTAACCTTCAACAGTTTTAATCAGCAGTCATCCGCATCGCGCTGTCTCAGTTTGATAAAAATACGTATTATTATTAAGATATTTAACACAAATGTTACATTTTACATGGGTTAAAATAAAACTGCTTTAGTCTCACGCATTAAAGTTCGTTGAAATTTAAAAATGTTCATCACTTGCTAAAAACCTCGGTTGTAATAATATATAGATATCGTACCTAATGATTGATTAATAAATTAGTATTTTCCTCTAGGTAATAGTAGTAATGATTAATCAGCAATATATAGTAGCATAATAATGCACACAAAATTCTGACATGCGAACTGTGACCGTGCTCTGATTATCGACACAGTAATTAATATAAAGTGCATGTAATAATATCTTAATATTGTTTCTAAAAAATTATCCGGCAACCGCCCTTCAAAATCATGGTTAATATTTTACACGACACAGATCAACACAGATCAATCAATACACTTATTTTAACAGAAATAATGCTAGTATATCACACATTTTAGTATCTTACCAATAACAACAACTATTGTATAATACAACAGCAGAAACTCCGTGAATTGTAATATTGTAATAGCATACCTATTTATATTTTATAGTGACACAATAATTAATAAATATAATCATTTTGTGATATAATCGTACAGCGATTTTTAATAATTTATTGCATGTAAATTTGAACATAGGTCACTCAGTCAATTAGGACTCATATTACAATAGTTACACTAAGGTTAAACCGCCGAATTTGGCCGGTAATATCAGTGGGTTAAGCGTAACTTACTGGGGTTTAAACTATGATTGTAAAACGGGCTTTTTGTCACTTATTCGCGCACTCTAACTCGGCTTACGACGCATAATATTGTTATTATAGGCAAGACCAGTCTATTAGTACCTATGTATTCAACATACAGTTAGTAGCACTAATGCCTAATAAAAAAATAAATTACTTTAATTGTAATAATACCATAAAATAATTATAATATAGGTTGAGAAGCCGTCTTCGCTCATAATCGATGTTCGTGTTCAATGATTTTATATCATTGAATTAAAGCTTAACACATCCATCATAGTGACTCCTTAAATGTCAAGACACCTACCTACTGTACAGTAGACTCTACTAGTAGAGCGTTATCCACTTGTCCACCTTTCTCAAATTTAAATTGTTCGACAGTAAATACCAATCGTTGCTGGTCTGGAGGAATACTTTTAAATCAACTAATAATATAATACTATATTTGAGCCAAACATATTCAAAATATTTATTTTAAACTACAATTCACTTAATTAAAACATCAACATGTTTTGCAATCAAACAATTTTTTATATAATTTAAAATGTTATTATTTATTAATTATATATTATACAAGGTGTATTTTATGTCATTGTACTCTGGGTTTTTAACGATTATGAATCGATAACATAGAATTTCGCTAAAACGAAAAAGGACGTGTTTCTTTATTTTTAACTGGCAATTTTTTCATAACAATTTAAAAATTTTTAAACACTTAGGTGTACCAATAGCAAAGTCAACTTTATTTTTTCAAATGGCAACTACTATATTTTTTAATGGATTCTGGTAAAGCTTTTTTTTCTGAAAATGTTGATAGTCATATCATCAATTTTGGTTCGCTAGCTTATTGACAATGGTCCTCTAAAATTTTATAAAATATGCATTAATATAATTTTAATTGAAATTATTGATCTTGGTTTAATTTACAAGAGCTAAATATATTTTTTTTATAACTACCTTTTTATACACTTTAATCGGTAATTTAATGACACCCTCAAAAAAAAAAAACACAAACAAAATAATCGTTGGCAAACATGGTTCATTATTTTAATTTTAACATACAATCATCAAAATCAGTATTATTATTTTAATTTGTTTTATAGGTAATCGTAATTAATAACTTCACAGTTACTTTTCTTATAAGCTACAAGATCATAAATTTTGATTCTTTATTATGTGGCTAAAATAATAATGGTAATTTGGTAAATGGTATTCGAATGTTGACATTAATGTCTTAGGTATGTATGGGGGTTAAAAAAATTATATAAAGAAAAAAGAGCAATGTTTTGTGGTGCTTTTCTCGTAGTGGGATAAACTTGAAATTTAAACCCTATAGGTTCCCTATATTAGTAGGTATCGCATGCAAATTATGAATTAATAGGAGTTGAAATTCATAACTCTTCCTATTTTTTAGTTTTGGACATTTACATTTTACTTCGTTACGTAAATTACAATCATACTTTTCTTACAATATCATTAATTTGGATTCTTTATTAGGTGGCTGAGGAGTAAGGTAATACCTAATAGTATTTGATTCTTATTATAATAATATTATAAATCTGTAATTAACTCAGATTAAAAGTATGCCTAAGTTAGATACAAACCTATATTGAGATTGACAATTTATCAAAATATCTTGCAAATAGTTTATTTTAATTCACGATTATCAAATGATTCTTAAAGAATTTCAACTGCTAAATTTATACTTTCCAAGCGATATCTACCAATATAGGGAACTTATGGTTCAAATGTCAAGTTTAAAAGTTGGTTCTAAGAAAAAATTATTTAGCTCTTGTAAATTAAACCAACATCAATCATTTCAATTAAAAGTATATGAATGCATATTTTACTAAACTTTAGAGGACCATTGTTAATAAACTAGCGAACCATAATTGATGATATGACTACCAAAATTTTCAAAAAAAAAGCTTTACCAGAGTCCATTAAAAAATATAGTAGTTGCTATTTGAAAAAATAAAGTTGATTTTGCTATTGTACACCTGCGTGTTTAAACATTTTTAAATTGTTATAAAAAAATTGCTTGTTAAAAATAAAGAAACACGTCTTTTTGCGTTTTAACGAAATTCTATGTCATCGGTCCATAATCGTTAAAAAAAACCCGCGTACGATGACATAAGATACACCCTGTATAGGTAGTTATTTGCAGTTTAGTTTTCAATACAATTGATTTTTAATAGGAAGTAGGTACATATACCTATATAGGTATCATAATGTATTCCTCTCTGTAATATAGTGTAATAACATTGTTATTTTATACCTATTTTGTTATATTCTGTTTCAAATTTATATTTTCAAATGAGTCATTTCTGGACAAACTTTGTTATTGTATTCGGAATAATTATAAAATTATATTTTTATTTCCGGCAAGTTTTACAGGTCACAACTCAAGCATATCGAACCCTCATCAATATTACATCAATATTTGTATAGTTCATAACAAATTATTCTTCCTTTTGAAACTTTTTATAAAATACTCTATCGTTGTTGAACTAGAGTAAAATCAAAAAATGATGCTAATAAAAGTGTCTATTATTATTGCATTTTTATCTTTCTCCGAATCTAAAACCAATGTTATGCCCAACTTGCCTCTGGTAAGTTAATATTTTGCTTGATTTATTTAACATACTATTCCAGTTATTGAGATTTTTAATCAAATGTGTATATTTGTTATTTATATTACAGGGTGAATATCATATACTATATGAGAGAACATATCCTTGTGAGTCGACAAAT
>NC_042494.1:1602393-1603816 GCF_005508785.2 Acyrthosiphon pisum
CCCTTAAGAAATAATTATATATAATTATTAATCATTAATGTTTTTTTTCGTATTATGCATACCTACTTCTTTAATTTTTATTTATAATATATATCTACAAGTAGGTACATATTTTATATGTTTATGAAATATATTATTATATATTTTGAGATTTTCTTCAAAATTAAATTTTTGCCTAACGTATGTCGATTGTCTTAACATCGATACTCGATAACAATCACTAATTACTAATTAGGAATATACTTTATACACATTAAAAAAAATATCTTAATTTCAATTTTTACATAGGTACCGTCAATCGAGGTGACTTGAAACGATGTTGACATACTTCTTAGTATTATGAGCTTAAAAAAAATCGCACTGGGCTACAAAAATTATATTTATTTCCACATATGTCTAATGAATATAATAGAACCTTCAATTTAGATTTTTGATAAAAACTCGCTTAAAAAAATAATAAAAAAGGTGGGTAAGTGGATGTCGCTCTGCTGTACAGTAGGTTAGAAGTGGGTCACTGTATAATGGACAGTATTAAATTTGAATTCAATGATATAATATCACTGTATATTGTATAAGAAAAACGATTCTGAGCGGAGACGGTATATCAGTCTATGTATTAGACACATATATACTTATCTATGGTATTAAAAAAAAATTGACCTATAATAGGTACCTGTAATAAATTCCAAATTAATCATATCATAATATCCATTAGGTACTTATAACGCGTTATACATCAACAAAACACCGTGGTACTATCATAGATATATAATAGTATACTTTAGAAGTTTCAAGTACCCACGAGTAATATTATACAATCACAATAAAATAACTAAAATAGTTATCCTAGGTTTTTAATATGTAATTTCGTCCAAATTTGTACCTACTTAAAATGACTATAAAAATAAACTGTGTAAATGTATTTTTTAGATTTTTTGGTAACAGATGAAAATCTTTGTGGAATCTTGTTTTAAATTTTCAATTCTTAGATACAAAAATTGAACATTTTATAAATTTTTAACTACAAAATAATTTTTCAAATTAAAATTTGATCTTTAAATTATTATAAAAAAAAATTGTGCCTATGTATTTTTAATATTTTTCAACTGCTATTGTAACAATATATCAGGAGCTTTGTATTAAATTTATACACTTTTTGGCCCAACAAATAAAACTTAATTGATATTTATAGAAAAAAAAACTAAAAAAATTGAAAACTGAAAATATCCGTAAGCAGCTCAAAAAGAGTCAAAAATTGTATGGTGTATAGGAAATGCTAATATAAACATTCAGTAAAATTTTCATGTATCTGCAGTTATTCGTTTTTGAATTACAACAAAATATGATATCGCTACATGAGAAATCGAGTGAATATCCAATGTTGTAAAAATTTGAATTTCAAACGATTATAAAAAATTTAATT
>NC_042494.1:1603866-1612419 GCF_005508785.2 Acyrthosiphon pisum
AATGCCCAATTTTCTACTTTGCCCGTAACATATATACTATTAAAATACAAACGAACAAACATTAAATGGTATAATATACTATTCCGGTAGTTGAGTTCTATATTTAGTAGACAACTGCCTTGTGAAGAAATGTTATTTTGGTTAGGTAGGTACCTACCTATAATACAAATTAAACAATATACATAAAATTAAAAATATATAATATCTTAAATATATGTTATGCATTACGCATAGGTCATAAGAATACTGTTGAACATTTTACTACATGCCGTGTGTTATTTCAGATATGGTATTAAGACTTAAAATAAATATTTAATGTCACGAAAAATGTACTATCCAAGTGTCGTAGTCCGTAGACTCTACGACACTTTGGACACTCTACGGCGTAGAGCGTAGACGCATATTTTAGTTTCGAACTAAAAATTTATAAAATACATCGTCGTTATTTTTCCAGTCCCCTCGTTTGTAGAATAATTATAAATAATAGGTTAATATAGTACCTAGGTAGGTACTTGAATTCAGTGTTTGGCAAGTTCCTTATAAAAAGGAATTCGTTCCGTTAATCGTTATTTAAAAAAAAAAAAGAAATTCGTTCTGTTCCTTGTTTCTTAAAAAAAAAAAGAATTCGTTCCTTTGTCTTTGTCGTTCCTTTGAAAAACGAACGAGTTCCTTTTTTAGTTCCAAATAAAATTCTTAAGAATAATTATATATAATTATTAATCATTAATGTTTTTTTTTCGTATTATGCATACCTACTTCTTTAATTTTTATTTGTAATATATAACTACAAGTAGGTACATATTTTATATGTTTATGAAATATATTATTATATATTTTGAGATTTTCTTCAAAATTAAATTTTTGCCTAACGTATGTCGATTGTCTTAACATCGATACTCGATAACAATCACTAATTACTAATTAGGAATATACATTATACACATTAAAAAAATATATCTTAATTTCAATTTTTACATACCTACCTACTTATCTGTGTAAATTATTGGAACTAGAAAGGAACGAACAATTTTGTTATTTTTCCTTAAAAAAAAAACTAGTTCATTTTCTCGTTCTTTTTTTATAAAAAGGAATTCGTCCATCGTGCCGTTCTTTAAAAAGGAACTCGTTCCTTCCAAATACTGCTATTTTTATAGGTAGGTACCTATACGACTATACGAGTAGATAAGTATATTACCTATTCATAAGTGCACACATGGCCCATTGGGTGGTCAGGAATCAGGATAGGCAGTAGGAATATAAGTAATAACTATTATATAAGCATATAACACGTATTTCTATAAATTAAACCAAAACGTATATTATGTATATACTATAGACTATAGTCTATATCAAGTACAGTGTTTGGAAGGAACGAGTTCTAAAAGGAACAAATTCCTGGAGCGAATTCCTCTTCATAAAAAAAGAACGAGAAAATGAACTAGTTCTTTTTTTTAAGGAAAAATAACAAAATAGTTCGTTCCTTTCTAGTTCCAATATTTTACAAAGATAAGTAGGTATGTAAAAATTGAAATTAAGATATATTTTTTTAATGTGTATAATGTATATTCTTAATTAATCATTGTTATCGAGTATCGATGTTAAAACAATCGACATACGTTAGCCAAAAATTTAATTTTGAAGAAAATCTCAAAATATATAATAATATATTGCATAAACATATAAAATATGTACCTACTTGTAGTTATATATTATAAATAAAAATTAAAGAAGTAGGTACCTATGCATAATACGAAAAAAAAACATAAATGATTAAATAAGAATTTTTATTTTATTTGGAACTAAAAAAGGAACTCGTTCATTTACCAATGGAACGACAAAGGAACGAATTCTTTTAAAAAAAAAAGAACGAAGAACGGAACGAATTCCTTTTTATAAGGAACTTGCCAAACTCTGAAAAATAGAGTAAATATACACGATACACGAATGCATTACAATTATATATTGGTGTAATGTCGTATAAATGTTGACATATTCATATCTAACAGTTGATTGTTGGTACTTAGATCATATTATCACGGACGTATAGAGACAGTGATCTAAAAGTTGGTAACGCTCTTTCGTCAACCATGTGAGTGTGACAGACCGAGACCACGATAGACGTCGTGTCTACACGCGTCATGAACGGGTGTAGAACCAGTTGAGGTATCACATAATTGATAACGATTTTGGCTGTTATCAAGTGTCAACTAACAAATTAAAATTCGAAATAGAAATTAGAAAGGAAAAGTTAAACTAATAATTAATAGACGAGTCTAGTTTTTCAATACAAAAAATAAAGTTTGTGACTAGTTACATAGAGACAATTGTGTTTTGTTAGGAATTAATCGAAAGACTTCGAGTACCTAATGGCGGTATGTAAATATAAGAATAGTAAATACTTATATTTAATAGTTAACAGGACTAATACTATGTACATTTAATTTGTCTCTAACAGCCCCCAAAAGGTAAAACTGGCACTAAAGGCCAAAAACAAATACTTGAGGAGAACGAGGCCACATTGAAGTTTTATAGAAATATGATTGGAGCAGTTAGCGCTATATACATAATAGTTCATTTGGCTATTGGAAATGTTTTTTCTCTTACAAACATTGTGAGTAAAATATTATTATTTACAGTCAATGGTTTAATGAAATAAAAGTAATAATCTGCTTTTCTAAGAGGTCTAAGATTTTGTGTAGGTAAACATTAAAAATATAGTAGGTAAATGGAATAGTTAAAGTTTTATAATTTTGAATAAAGAAAAATAATGTTATGTTATTTTAAGTATTGTGACGAGAAGGGATTCTTTTAATTGTTCTTAATCATTGTATTTTGTATTTAATTATATCAAATTGTATTTTAATGTATATAAAAAAAAAGTAATACTTACTAATGAATATTACTTTCAAAAACATCCAGCTGTAGAATATAGAATGATTTCTAGCAACAACTTACTTACATGAAATTAGTTAACAATTATACATTTTTTTAAATATAATTAATTATATGAACATAAAGGAAATTAAATATTTTTATTCTCTTAGTTGCAGTTTAGTATGACATTGACATAGTGTTATGTATAGTTTTAATTTAAACTGAATTATTCTTTTATTTTTTATATTATCTTAATAGTGTTTGGAACGCAGAAACAATTAATGTTGTCTGATAATATGATATTTTGTGTTGCTTTAAGTCCTAAATGTGTTTCTATCCGGGAATAAGCAGTGTCGAATGGCTGCAACAATTTTACCAGTCTATAGTTTCTGTTACGTACCTATTAATTATGTACAGTATAGCACACGTTTCTAATAGAATTTGACATTTTGACGGTATAACTAATATCAATTAGTATATTATAACATGCGGAGGTCATTGCAAAAGCGTAGTATAAAACAATTAAGGTATAAAAGTGTCGTCACACGTATTTCCTCGGGAAAGTCAACACTCATACGGAAGGATACGAATACATACCAAGTACGAGACCCAAACTCTGTCTCATGACCGAGTTTTGCCACTACTACGACCACCCACTCCAGAGGACTCGATCATATATATACGAGCCCATGACAAGAGCTCGTCAGACGGTTAAACGATTAGACGGTTAGGGACGCACAAGACACTTAGAGACAGGTCGTAACACTACTCACAGTCTTAGATTTTATATTAGAGTCCTAACATCACCCTCTTCTCCACCATAGATTATAATATTGTAATTTTGTACTTTGTTAAATAAACACACATCATAACCTAGTACATCAAGTATTCGTTCCTATGTTGATGCATATATCGACGTCAGTTGGGGCATAACATTTCTGTGACCTGTTTTCTCTACTCTTATTAAGTTCCCACAGCTTGAAATGGTTGTAGATTATATTATTATTGTACAACATTTAATTAGTTTTGAATTAATGCATATTATAATAATTATATCAAGTATTTCATTAGCATTGAAATATTTTGTATTACCTTTGAAACAATATTGTCAATAAATAATTTTGTTTTTACAGTTTCTATATACTCTTGTTATTGCATCACATGGTGGCAGCTATAAATTTATGGCATACATGTCAGTTGCTAAATTTACTGAAAATGGTCAGTTACTTGATGCCGGTACAGATCTCAACATGGAAGGTGGTTTAGCCGAGTAATTATATAGTATTATTGTTATAATTATATTATCATGAATATTTACTATTTGCATATATATTTTTTGATCTATATAATTTATTTTTCTTTTAGGTATACAAAAGACTTGATTATATTAACATCAGGTTGCCAATTATTATCACTTATTTCTAATTACTTTTGGTTTCTATGGCTCCTAGTAAGTTGAAAAAAATAGTTTTGTATGATTGTGTAGATATTATTTCATGAATTACATTTTAAAGGCACCTGGTCAAGCATTCTGGATATTATGGAAAAACTTTTTAGGACCCTATTTTATGCAAAAAGCACCAGAAGATAATTCACCAGAAATAAATGAGAAAAAACAAAAGAAATTGGAAAGGAGGAAAAAACGACAGCAAAATGTACGGTTTTAATGATTTTGGTTGATATATTGAGCTTAATTATTATTTTTAAAATAAATTATATTTTTGTTATAACATTGATTTTTTTTTTTTTTTATACGACGATATAACATTTTGTAATTATATATATACATTGTAATTCTATCTGTGTATTCTTTAAATAATATGTTCATATTTGTAATTTTTAACATCTATAGTCAATTATTATGCTTATTGCTTTTGAAGAATGTGCTAAAATATGTTATGTATTGATAATATATCAAAAATTCATAAAGCAAATGTTTAAAATGTATAAAATGTCAAGTAATGGACAAATAATGAACTATTACAGTGGTTTTCGACTTAGACTCGCATTCCATTTTTGTTATAATTTATTTTTTGCAACTCACACAGAGCTCACATGACCCCAAATCGGGTAGCGTTTTTTTTTCCTTAGAATTTAATACAATATTTACCATACATGGTGTACATGGTTATTAATTATTATAAAACAAAATTGGTACAATAGATTTTAGTGATAAAATATATACATAATACTCGAAACCACTTTTTTGTTGGTTGAATCATGGACAAGCTAAAAAATTACCCCGTGTCGAAGTTGTTCAACTCACTTCACTCTTGCATTGCATTGCATTGTCTATCATTGTTTAATAGTAAGTGTTTGGAAGGAACGAATTCCTTTTTAAAGAACGGCACAATGAACGAATTCCTTTTTATTAAAAAATAACGAGAAAATGAACTAGTTCTTTTTTTAAGGAAAAATAACAAAATTGTTCGTTCCTTTCTAGTTCCAATAATGTACATAGATAAGTATGTAAAAATTTAAACTAAGATATATTTTTTAACGTGTATAATGTATATTGCTAGTTAGCCAAAAATTTAATTTTGAAGAAAATTTCAAAATATATAATAATATCTGTATATATAAAATGATAAGCTGATTGACTGATCTATCAACACACAGCTCAAACCATTGGACGGATTGGACTGAAATTTGGCATACAGATAGCTATTATGGCGTAGGCATCCGCTAAGAAAGGATTTGTCTGAGCGAAAACGGGTCAGTCAGCCTATGATATTATTACTAAGTATATTTGATGATATTATTGTGAATAAGGTAATTAATATATTTATCTAGGTATTTACGCGGAACCTTGTTTTAAATTTTCAATCCTTAGCTTCAATCCTAGGTTTTATTGACATTCGTAGAAAAAAAGACTAATACAATTTGAAACAGAAAACATTCCTAAACATTCATAGGCGCAAATAGCGTTTGAGATTTGGGGGGGGGGCTAATAGGGCCTTACTTTGATAATATTGAATAAGCTTAAAACAAAATGTAGGAAATTTTTGGGAGGGCTATAGATAGACATTTTTTTTTTGGGGGGGGGGGGGGCTTAGCCCCTAAAGCTCCCCATCTTTGCGCCTATTTAAACGGTTCAAAACAAATCAAAATATTTCGAAAATGTTATCGTGTATAGAAAATGCAAATAAAAACAACCAGTGAAAATGTATACGTTCATTTGTTTTAAAGTTACCCCAAAAAACCAAAATCGATTATGTCAAAACCGATTTTGCGTAAAGATTCCCGTTTTTCCTCGATTGGTCGAAATTTGCATTTTAAAGTGGTGCTCAAACAGGGATCTTGAGGTTCACGATGGAAATTGGAAATTTCATTTTTATTTATTTTTTAAATAGTTGCCATTGGTTACAGTCTACAGTAGAAATTAGTATTTATTTATTATTGGTTTCCATTGGTTATTCGGGCAGATCAGGTACAAGCTAGCACTAAATAAAATTATTGAACATTGCAGCAAGTTACGCCCAAAACAGTTGAACAATCATAATTTTTTTAAGTTGCAATTTTTTACGGACAACGGAGTGCACGGGTTCAGCTTGATATGAATGTTTGTGTGTAGATTAGACCCCTAGGAAGAAGATAAGCTAATTTAAAAAGGGTTAAATTTGGGTTTTTTTAAAGTGGGTGGTGTATATTATATAAATACCTACAATTTTTTTTTTGAATTTGTTTGAGTAGGTATGACAATATCATTTGGCGTCATTTACTAATTTTGTCAATCAATGATAACTATTAATTTTTGAAATTTTTTTTTATAGTGTACACTAATGTCAATTAGTCAAACAATTATTGTTTGTTGTTATACATTTTGACAATAATTAAAATAATGTATCATCGTGATCTGTGTTTTTAATAAAATTTTCATAAATAAATAACTATAACTAAACAATAAAAAAATGGTTTTTTTTTTGTGGGGGGGGGGCGTACAAATATTGTTGATACAGGGCGCAAAAAGTGTAAAAACGGCCCTGCAAGTGGATCATGGTAATGTATGGTGTACAATTTATATTCAACAATATAAATATATAATATCATAAATCATTGTATAAGAAAAAAGATTCTGAACGAAGATGGCCAGTTATAGCCTATGATATTGCAGGTGATATTACTAACTACTAAGTATATATTTCATGATATTATTGTGAATAAAATAATTTATAAACAACCTATATTTACGTGGAACCATGTTCTAAATGTTCAATCCTAAGCTATAATAGTTAACTACAAACTATAACTAGGTACAAAATATTTATTAGGTAAGCTTTAAATTTGATAAATTTTGTCAAAAATCAAACTTTAAATACTTAGGTATAAAAAAAAAATGTGCCTTTGTATTTTTAATATTTTTCAACTGCTATTGTAACAATATATCAGGAACCTTGTATTAAATGTTCACACATTTTTCCCGACAAATACAATTTTATTGACAATCATAGAAAAAAAAAACTAAAAAAATTTAAAACTGACAATGTTAACAGCTCAAAAAGAGTCAAAATATTTTACAAAATTGTATGATGTATAGAAAATGAAAATATAAATGTTCAGCAAAATGTTCATGTTTTTTAGTTATTCGTTTTTGAATGTTACAACAAAATAACAAAATCGCTACATGAGAAATCGAGTGAATATCCAATCTTGTAAAAATACGAACTTCAAACGCTCATACAAATTTAATTTGATTTATTTGTAGAATTTTTTTTTTATATAGGTAGACAGACATAAGGAATCTTGTATTAAATTTTAAAATCTTAGATCTAAAATGAAAAATGCTTAAATACTTATAAAAAAAAATTTTTCTTTATATTTTTTAACAGTCATTGTAACAATATAATATATCAGTCTTGTATTCAATTTTCAAGCTATTTGACCCAACGAATAAAATGTTATTGTGTACATAAAATGATAATATAAACATTCAGTGAAAATTTCATGTATCTACGATCTTTTGATTTAGAGTTACACCAAAAACCAAAATCGACTTTGTCGAAAACCTATTTTGCGTAAAAATTCCCGTTTTTCCTTAATTTTTATGTTGTTTTTTCCTGCGCTTTTGAAAACTATTGACCACCTGAATGCACCAACTAGATTCACTTTTCCATCGAACAAGGTACTGTTGAAGAAAATTGAAGCAGTTTTATTGCCCCGTGATGACAGGCACAAAAGAAAAAAAGAAAAAAAACACCCATCATTGTAAAATCAATACATTTATCGCTTCGCTCAATATCTAAAACACATGTAGGTACCTACCTACACATAGCCACGTAGATATCTTTAGAAATTGGTATTACCTACTTGTTAATATAACAATAATTTCTTATTTCTGTTAATAATCAAAATAGGGTCATGTGAGACATGAATCATAATTTATAGCCAAAGCCAATAGGTAAGTAATAAACTAATAACTAATAATACTTATTATAAGTTATAATGGCTAACTGCCAAACTGCAATGTATTACCTATATAAGAGATATAATATGTATCTATTCACTATTGATATATTGAATGGTCATAATATTATACTGGGAAATAAATGAATAAAATAATAAAATCACAAATATATTATATAATTGCTGTGATATTGGTATAATAATATAGGTACTATAATTGGATAAGTTTATGACTTTGACTAACATAAATGATATGTGCTTGTGCCTTGTACTATA
>NC_042494.1:1613077-1615189 GCF_005508785.2 Acyrthosiphon pisum
ATATAGGTACTATATATGGGATAACACAAATCACAATAGTATGACATTTATATGTACGAATGTACAATATGTAATTTGTTTATAATTTACCCTGTATATTTATAGAAATTTAACGATCAAAAAGTGTATACTAATAAAAACATAGATAGTAGATAGATACCTTGTCAGCAGTTTAGTATATTTTGAGTGTTTGAAGTTACAATATGGACCTCTTACAACAAGTTCTGAGTAAAAAAGGCAAACCGTTATTGATTATCAATAATGAATTTAAATTTCGAAAAATTGGTGAATCAAAAGATGGATCAATCAAGTGGAGGTTTACCGTCAAATCATGTATCTCAAATGTATATTCTGATGAAAGTGTAACTTTTTTTTTTTTTTTTTTTTTTTCTGTTTGAAAGTGTAACTACGCTTTCAACTTCCAACTTAAATCATAAACATGAATAAAGTGCAAATATTAACAAGCAAATTGTTCTAATTTTTTAAAAAGAAAAGCAATAGATCAAATAACAACACTACCACTGAAATTAATTCGAAACGAAGTGCAATCAAGTGCAGTTGATTTAACGTTGAACGATGTGAATTCCATAAGACGAAGTGTTTATCGTTCACGCAGAAAAACGTTACCACCATTACCAAAAAACTTACCAGAAGTACGTGGAGCTTTAACTAATTTGGATACAAGTACAATAAGTACATACAAGGGCAGTGGCGCCTAAGTCCATGGTGACGTCAGGCCGTGGCCCGAACTCTTTTTAAAAAATGTGGCCAGCCGGCCATATTTTATTTACTTCATAACTTTAATATGAGCATGAGTATATTTAAACCATGATTATGAATAAATGTATATTAGGGTATCTCTATATTAAATAATTAAGATATTGAGGCCGGGAAGTTTTAGAATTGCCTGACTACATTTTAAAAACTTCGGCGCTACTGCGTACATGGAAATCATCTTTTACCTGCTACAGTATACGATCTATTAACAACAAATCAATTTGAACTTGAGGAAAGAAACATGCAAATGAATATAAATCCTAGCACTACCTCTCATAATTTGGTACATAATTTTGGATTTTTTATAAGTTGGAGATGATTTCATAAAATCACTAAAAATCTATATTTGATAAAAAAAACTATATTTAGTAAAAAAAACAATAAAAAACTATATTTGATAAATAATTATTTAAAAAATCATTAAAAAGTCTGTATTTATGAAAAAAATCAATAAAGAACTAAATTTGGTGAAAAATTCATTAAAAAATCGTTAAAAAATCAGTATTTATTAAAAATTCTTTAAAAAAATCATTAAAAAATCAATAAAAAACAATATTTGTTAAAAAACCAGTATTTATTTAAAAAATCTTAAGAAATAAAAAAATTTTAAAAAATTAAAAAATCTGTTTATTAAAAAAATCAATAAAAAATCGTTAAAAAATGAAAAAATAATTATTGAAAAAATATTTAAAAATCTATATTTTATAAAAATTCTTTAAAAAAATCATTAAAAAATCTGTATATGATAAAACATTCAAT
Source organism: Acyrthosiphon pisum (assembly GCF_005508785.2). Lineage (NCBI taxonomy): Eukaryota > Metazoa > Arthropoda > Insecta > Hemiptera > Aphididae > Acyrthosiphon > Acyrthosiphon pisum. The sequence goes on from NC_042494.1 coordinate 1,614,614, forward strand.
AAAAATCTACATTTGATAAAAAAATTCTTATAAAAATCATTAAAAAATCAATAAAAAACTATATTTGTTAAAAAATTCATTGAAAATATAATATATTACAAAATCAATAAAAAAAATGGGTCAAAAAAACCAGTATTTATTTAAAAACTCTTAAGAAAATAAAAATATATATAATTATTAAAAAATCATTAAAAAAATCTGTATTTATGAAAAAAAATCAATAAAAAACTATATTTGGTAAAAAATTCCTTAAAAAAATCGTTAAAAATCAGTATTTATTAAAAAATTCTTTAAAAAAATCATTAAAAAATCAATAAAAAACAATATTTGTTAAAAAATTCATTAAAAAATATAATATATTACAAAACCAATAAAAAAAATGGTTAAAAAACCAGTATTTATTTAAAAAATCTTAAGAAATAAAAAAAATTAAAAAAATTAAAAAATCTGTGTTTATTAAAAAAATCAATAAAAAAAACTATATTTGATAAAAAATTCTTATAAAAAATCATAAAAATCATTATTTATAAAAAATCGTTAAAAAATAAAAACAATAAATAATTATTAAAAAAATAT
>NC_042494.1:1615289-1617844 GCF_005508785.2 Acyrthosiphon pisum
GGGCAGAAAATGGGCTAATTTAAAAGAGAGAGGACCAACCCCGGGAGGTGCTCAAACAGGGATTTTTAGATTTCCGATGGAAATTGTTGTTTATAAATGGTTGCTGTGGGTTTCAAAGCTATAATAATAATAATTACTGGTTTAAAATTGTTGATATGGTAACCGTTATATTATAAAAAAAACATATTATTCATATATATAATGCTATAGCATTGGTATTTTTAATGGGCAACGAAGTGCACGGGATCTAGTGGTAGTCTATTATATTTTCATGTGATGCTAATATTGAATTTTTGAAAAAAACTGGAAATAGTTTACATGGATGACATATTTAATTATTGTGATAAAAAATGCAATCAACAGTTCATGGATTAAAAATAATATTTATTTATATTTATTCCATTAAAGTTTTACTTTTTACCGGATAAAACATTAAAAACATATTCTAAATTAATAAATATGAATTCAGTTGGAATAAACCCAAATAAATTTGTCTTAGACTTTGAGATACCAATGCACCAAGCAATAAATATTATATTTCCGACAGCACAAATATGGGGATGTCGTTTCCATTTGGGTCAAACTTGGTACCAAAAAATTCGAAGTTTAGGGTTTGCACAAGAATTTAATTTTTCAAATTATGAATTAGAAAAGTGACTGCAGGTACATATATTTGGTTTACCATTTCTTAATCCAATAGAAGTTGGAGATTGTTTTATAGATAGTTACATGGGTGAAAAACCGCACTAAATAATAAAATAAACGAATTTTGCGATTATTTAGTGACTAATTACATCGATAATATCAGGTACCTCCTTGCAATAAGCCTAAAAAAATAAAGAAGAAAAACAAAACTATATCAATAACCAAATATCAGATTATAACTTAAAAATAATTACACAGTATGTGTAATTAATTTCGTGTTGGATCTTACATATGCATACCCAAAATTGATTTTTACCTGCTATATCTCGTATGAGAATTTACATTCACCCTCTTCAACTGGGCTGCATATCAAGTTTAGGGTCTGATTGACTTCCTAGATTGAACCTCCTAGACTTCGTAGTGATGTCGGACATTTTATGCGTGGCCCGATCATGATGAAGTCCATGAATTTCACCTACGGGTTACGAATCACTCGCGGGCACCGAGTCAGGCAGATCGACTTTTAACCAAATGGTGAAGTAAATCCTTATTGCCCCAAAGAATAGGATAAAAGGATTCGCGAAACAGAATGGAGAATCAACCACCTGGTTCTAAATATCTGCAGGTAACTCAGGTTAATTATCTATTCAGGTTGTTATTGGATACAGCAAACACGGATTAATGGAGGGAAGGGATGGAAGGGTAGGCCATGGCCCCGGGCCCACAATGGATACCAAACAATAGTGGGCCCCTGCAGTTGGGTAGCTCGTATCCTATAATATATCGATAACTGACGTATAATGTATTATTACTAGGTATTTGGTCCCAGGCCCAAAATTATCTTAATCCGGGCTAGTGATACAGGATACGATACGATACCTAAATAATGACCGATCTGGAAGCCAGACAGGTGGGTGTTACACGTCAAGCATATAGAAATGGAGAGGTTATAACACGAGATTCCAGGGTGGCGAATTGATCCTAGAATTTATAGATTGCGACGATTCAATACTGTATATTATTTAATTATCTACATTTATATAAGGACTGAAGGCGGAAGGATTAAGGACGTCTCTTAGGAGAGCCATTGGCGAAGCGTCATATCTCCCCATAAAATACGGACAAATAATTTGGAATGAAATAATATATATATTAAACATATTTGTTAAAGTAGGTATTCTTAAAGACTACAATATTACTGACAACCACATGGCATTTTTAAAACGTAATTAGTGTAATTTACATTATTAATATCTAATTACAAATATAATATTATACTTATATTATATAAGTATACTCTTCGTTATAAAAAAAATAATATATAATAATAAATAATATTCAAAAATTAACAATTATATTGTTTTGTTTTATATCATGATGTGAAACAACATAATATGTTAATAGTTTTTTTAAAAGAATACTGATTAGGTACCAACATTCATTAACTATTTGTTTAATAATTATTTATTTTACCTATATTAAGTAAAACTTGTAAAATCTTGTTCTAATAATAATTATTATTATTTATATATCGTTAAAATATTATTAGGAAACGTAATATTTTATTTTAGGGATATACATAGTGATCCATTTAACGTAAGACACTTATTACACGAAAAGTAGATGGTTAAACGGTAAAGTGTCTTATGTTAAATGGATCACCCTGTATTATAATATATAATCTAAAGGTATTAAGCAAAAAATATTATTGTTAATGTTTGAAAATTATAATATAAATATTTAAAAAAAAAACAGGTAAGTGGATGTGGCTCTGCTGTACAGTGGATTACAAGTGGATCATTGTATAATGGATTGTATTAGACTTGAATTCAATGATATAATATCATTGTATAAAGAAAAACGATTATTATATTAAAATCCCATTTTTAGCGTTTTTTCGTATTTTTTGG
>NC_042494.1:1620345-1623152 GCF_005508785.2 Acyrthosiphon pisum
AATAAAAAAATTTAAAGCTAATGTAATGCAGTTAGTTATAGTATTAGGATTAAGGGGGGTGTGGGGGACAAAGCCCCCCATGGACATGTGTAACATAAACTATTCCAGCACCCCTAAATTCACACCCAATGTGCGCCTATGCATTTCTGCATTTTTTTTAACAAGCCGGGCGTTTGTAACTTTGTACTTGGTAGTAGGTACAATCCATTAACAGTACCTGACTCAGAAAATAACGACGTTCCAGTTAACTCCGATTCAGACCCTGCAGGTAGTGAAGACTCAAGACAGTATTGAATTGTTGTACATTTTAAATTGTATTAAATTGGTATATTATATTATGATGGTAAAATAATTATATTATTATGTAGGTAATTGATATGTTTATTCTATACTAATTATATTAGGTATTCTTAATTATTTTTCCTATAACTTCTAAAATAATCATGGTATAATATGAATTGAAATCATAAATTAGAATGTAGAATTCATTGATAATGAAATCAGATGAATTCTGATTGCACAATAGTTTTAATGGTAAAAAAATAAAAAATAAAAATTTAAATTAACTTTTTATATTTTAGATTCTGAGTGGAGTGATGAATGTATTGGTTTTACAATAATGTGTTTTTTATTTTTATGTCCGTGTAAGCGATTACTAGTCAAAATAATGCTTCGATTTTCAACATCGGTATCTAGCTCAATGAGAAAGTGAATATAGTTGGTACTTTTGGGAGGTCAAAATTTAAAATAGTTTTCAAAAGTGCCCGGAAAAATAAAATAAAAATTAAGGAAAAACGATACTTTTTACGCAGTCGGTTTTTGACAAAATCGATTTTGGCTTTCGGTGCTACTCTAAAACAAATGATCGTAAATACATGAATTTTTCACTGAATGTTTAAATTAGCCTTTTCTATACATGAAACAATCCGTTAAGGAACATTTTCCATTTCCAATTTTTTTAGTTTTTTTTTCTATGAATGTCAATAAAACTTAATTTGTTGAGTAAAAAAGCTCGTACATTTAATACAAGGCTTCTATTTTTTATTACAATGGCATTTGAAAAATATTAAAAATCCTTAGTCACAATTTTTTTTATTATAAGCATTTAAAGTTCAAATCTTGACAAAATACGTAAAAATCACGAAAATTAACAAATTATTTTGAGTTGAGAATTCATAAAAATGTTTCTTTTTAAATCTAAAATTTGAAAATGTAACATCGGATTCCTCATTAACTTGTCTACCGACTATCTTTATCAAAAAAAAAAAAAATGTCTACAAGTAAATCAAATCAAATTAGTATGACTGTATGAGCGTTTGAAATTCATATATTTTTACAAGATAGGATATTCACTCGATTTCTCATATATAATAATTTCGTTATTTTGTTGTAATATTCAAAAACGAATAACTAGATACATGAACATTTTGCTGAAAATTTATATTTTCATTTTCTATACACCATACAATTTTGAAAATATTTTGATTCTTTTCGAGCTGTTAACGGACATTGTAAGTTTTAAATTTTTTTAGTTTTTTTTTTCTATAATTATCAATAAAATTGTATTTGTTGGGAAAATGCGTGAAAAAGTAATACAAGGTTTCTGATGTATTGTTACAATAGCAGTTGAAAAAAATTAAAAAATAGGCACAATTTTTTTTTTATTAACATTTAAAATTTAATAATTATTTTGTATTTAAATATGTATAAAATGTTCAACTTTTATAACTAAGTCCTAATTTTTGAACATTTAAAACAAGGTTCCTATTAAATAGGTTATATATCGATTACTTTATTTATAATAATATCAACAAATATACTTAGTAATACCTATAATTTTTCTTATACAAAGATATTATATCATTGAATTCAAATTTAACACCATTCGTTACAATGACCCACTTATAACCTACTGTACAGCAGATCGACATCCACTTTTTTGACTTTAAGGTGTATTTTTTTGATAAATATAAACTTTGCCCGTTTTTTTGCAATAACTTCAAAAGTCCGAGCTACAAATTCTGATTGCATTTACTTAATTAGTGGATTTACATAAGGTTCGATAAAAATAATTCAAAATGGTGAAGGGGAACTAAACTGCATTTTTTCCTTATATTATTACATATTTATCACTAGGGTTCGGATTTGAAGGCAAAAGCCTTTTTTAATAATATTAATAGAGATATAATTTTTACATACAAAAGAGGGTCATTTAGGTAATATGTAAAACGATGAACATATTTTTTTTTCTTTTTCACTAATAAATGCCTTTATGGCTTCATTGTGTTTAATTTTCAATTGATATAATAGTTTTATGCACAATATACGACATTTTTTCTGAAGACTGTGCATTGTCGTCTGTCAATTACCTATTTTTAATAGGACTTATTCTATCGGTGGTATTTATCGATATCGCTAAATACTTTATCGAGTATTTGGTATGGCCAGTTAATTTAAAGTTTATAAAAGTAACCATCCTACCTATCTTTAGATTAAAATATGTTCATAATGCGTAGATGCTAGATTCAAAATTGTTCGTCAGTCCACCCCAATAATTTCCGTAGAGTGTAGACGAAGATCATTTAAAGATTTTTTTTAAAGAACATTTCAGATCATTTTCTATGTACAAAAATATGTGAAGCCGAACCGTCAACGTTTTACTGAAGACAGTTTATCCAAGTACATGGTAGTGAATTTTTTTTTTTTATACTAACTAGTCAAATATATAAACCATTTTTTTTTTTTACATATAAATTAAATGGTTTCTTTACATTTTAGATGCTTTTCTTATTGAGTATATTGCTTTT
>NC_042494.1:1623252-1627892 GCF_005508785.2 Acyrthosiphon pisum
ATTCGAGTTTGATTTGTGATTTTGGCTAAATAATATATATATACATTTTTTATAGTATTTGTCATTTGATCTAATTGGATGGTAGATCAAAGCACGCCTAAATCTCAAATCGCTATCATAATGACATGATATTCAATATAATTATAATTTTGGAAAAAACAAAACTTAAATAAACAGCTTAAAAATATGGTTTAGTGTGATTATATTCACTATAGACGTAATGCGTAAATAGGCTAAATTGTTTTAGGCGACTAAGGAAAACGTTTTATACCCCCCCCCCCTCAACAACTAAAGCTCTCTAGATAAAAATAAAAATAATTATTTACACCATTATATCAATTACATTATATCAATTACGTTCAATCATGACTGAAATCATGACGTTAATTTATGCATTAAACATTAATTATATAATATTCTATATATACATATATAAATTAAGCAAATGGAGTAAGATTTACAGTTGACAAACACACATATCTGTGGTGAAATACTACACTGATTGCAGATCATATTATTCTCTCACCACATTTTCTACGGAAATCACAACAATTCTTACCGACCTATATCGGCTATCAGAAATCAGATTACTAAAAAGTAAAAACACACAAATACAGTTTTAGATAATGATTGTATTATTTTTTTTTCAATTTTAAAATAATTGATGAAAAATTTGACATTCACTAAGTAATTATTTAATAAAGAATATATTTGGGGACTTGGCTAAGTTTATGGATGGGTCTAACTGTGTGAGTCCCCTCAACGGTTACAAGCAGGGGAGGAGGTATTTGTACAAATGGTGTTAACATATTTTTCATTATATGAGAAAATCCTGCCTTTTAAAAAAGGTCTAATTTATATTATTAACATTTTAGATGTACAATTCACTTTCCGAGTTACACGAGACACTTGATAAAAAAGTTTTACCCAAAGAGTATGGTGGTGAAATGCCAATGGCCGAAATGATCAGTAATTGATTCTTTAACTATAAATACAGATACTATAATATTTCTAGCTGTACATACATTTGTTAATTTTTAATTTACATTTTTTGTTTAGGCTTATGGAAAAAAGAATTACTGGCGAATAGAGAAAAATTAATAGCATTAGACAATATGCGATTATTATCAGATAAAAGCATTATAACAAGAAAATCGAAAGCTGATATTAATCATAATTTGATCGCTGGATTCAATCAGCTAAGTGGCAGTTTTCGAAAACTGGAAGTAGACTAACTACTAATTATTATTAGTAATTATTATACTAATTACATATATTGTAAATAAGTAATACATCTGTAATTCGTAACTTGTGAAAAACTTAAAACTCTTGGTTTTTTTCATTTTGTAAATTCTTCATTATTATAATATAAGTTTTATTTTTAAACAAGTACCCTCATAGATTTATATTAATTTTATATAATAATAATTATCATCGTTACCTTATTTCTATTCATGCAATTCTTGCAATATTTTTTAATTCACTTGTATAGTAGATACTTATTTTAGTTATGTACATTCAAATTAAAATTTGTTTGAATTAGCATAATACCTACATGATATAATAATATTTTAGTTGCAAAAACTAAAATATCTGATTAAATATCTGTTATCAATTATCATAATACTGCAGTAAAACTTTTGTAAACAATAAACATATATTATATTTATTTTTTTACCTACATTTAATTAAGTATTTGTTTTTAAATTAATATCATGAAAAAAAGAACGATTTTATACAATTAAGAATAAAATTGACTAATAAGATATAAATGTATTAGAATAATGATTAAAGAAAGATTTTATAATTTGTATCTAATACATTATACATATTAATATGTATAGTATGTTTTCCATATAAGGAACTTGATTTTTTTAGGGTTTGCACGATTCTATTTATTTCATATGTACCAGGTACCTAATTTATCTTGTAACATGAAGGTATTAGATAATTGTTATGTTTCATTAAATCAGAAGGCGCAGGTTAGGTTTGTTATATTTTAGATTCTGAGCAGAGCGATGAATGTATTGATTTCACAATGATGTGTGTTTTTTTATTTTTTATTTGTGTCTGTGTACACGATAATTAGTTGAAATAACGCTTCAATTTTCAACTTCAGTATCTTGTTCGATGGGAAAGTGAATCTAGTTGGTGCATTGGGGAGGTCAAAATTTAAAATTCCCAGTAATTTTCAAAAAAGCTGGGAAAACAAAAAAAAAATTAAGGAAAAACTGGAATTTTTACGCAAAATTGGTTTTTGACAAAATCGATTTTGGTTTTTTTCAGTTTGCATATATAGTCATACTTTGATTTTTATTAACCGCAGTAATAGAATGTATTAAAATATATATTATATAGGTTTAAAAAAAAAAACAATTATATTCTAAATTTTAAAGACAGTACTATACCTCTGATAATATTTTCAAGGTTTTGGAGGTTTCGATATTTTTTTTTATATATGTTTACTAAATGAGTAGAATAAGAAGAACTAAAAACTATTGGAATGCAATATGGAAGTTCAATATTAAGGAAGCGTGCAGGTCACGGTGCGTGATTATGAATATTAATAATGATAATATCATATAGGTATGTATCGACGAATTTACTTGACTTCCTACAACTGCAGCCCACTCGTCCCACGATTATTCACAAAATATATTTGACGTCCGATAATATGTACTGCTGCAAGTGTAAAGATTGTACATTTTATTATTTAACAATATCTATAATAATATTTACGTTAACATATTCATTGGCGTAATTCCGTTAAATTTCATCGGTCCAATAATCATAAAGACAAATTATTAAGTCATATATTCAAAGCTCATTGCATCGCTCACTTAAGCTATCTTTGTTATTTAATTATACACAATTATTCTGAACATAATCTATCTGTATATTTAAATATTTTAAACACTGCCTAATACAGCAATACACTATGCTACTATTATATACTATTATAGTACCTATATGAATAATATACTAATACAGTAATACAATAGTTATTATTTTATGTTATTAAAATTTAGTCACTAGCATATAAGTTATAATAATAGCATAATATTGATATAATTGAATATTATATTATTATATTTATTATTGATATAATATAATTGATTTATAAATTGGTGTCTATAATATTGATAAGTATGCGATGACATAATATTATTACATAACGTTATTTTATTATTTGTTCAGTGTCGTATAAAAAATTCAACAAGACATTGAAACATTATTAATAGTATAATAATATAGTAACTAGAGGTAGGTTGAAATCAAAATATTTCGTTCAAAATCGAGCCAAACCCGAACCAAAAATTTCGTTTAATATCGAACTTAACACGAACTGAGCTTTTGAATTAAATGTCGAATCGAACGAGTGTATATTTTTTTTTGAGTTCGTACATTTCTTTAGAGTTTTGATTAATTAGATAATTTGAAATTTTTGTTCAAGTTCTGTTCGGTTTGGTTTTTTTTTTAAACTAAGTTCGATTTTCCCAACTTCGGACAGTTTAGCGTGCTTCTATTTAGTAGGATTAAAGTTCAGCTTCAGGCTTCAGCTGATTTCAGCAGGTACAGATGCATATAATTGCACCTATTAAATACCTAATACCAAGGGGTGCAAGTGCATCGCCATGCCTCCCTTTCCCTCCCCCGCCACAAATACATCAAAGTTTTGAATTCATATTTTATTGTGTAGACACCATTCATATGTACCGCACACGCAGTACGATACGGCATAATAATAATATTAATATCTTATATCTGAGTTGGGTTTGTGCATTTAGGTAACTGAACAGCTTCTGTACAAGAATATTAGGTACACTGAACGGCTAAACGCATTGATTGTCGGAGGAGGTATGCCATCCAGCCAGAATTTATTTTTTAGAGGGGGAGTGCTTTAATTTTATATTAAAAAATAACACGTTGGGGACTTTACAATCATCAATCTTCATCATAATATATTAATGATATCAAGTATAAAATATAAGTATAGAACCCGTATAACAATAAATATTTTGTAGAAATCTCAGTTATATAGCATGCAATACGCATATATAATATATATATAAAAAAAATTTAGTAATTTTAAAGATTTAACCGAAATTTTATATAAATACCTACCTACTCTTTTACAATTGCTCAATATTTAACAGAATTACAAAAACACAAACCTGAGTGTTCATTCATATCCTGAAGGAAACAAAATATTATATTATTAGATTCTATATCTGAGTGCATTGCTAATGTAATTTATAAACATTTTAATGATTCTAAAATGTTTAACATTTCTGTAGACAGTACATTTGTTGTATCGAAGAAAAAGCAAGTTTCATTTGTAGGTAGGTATGTTTATGAACAAAATAAACGTTTTAAAGAAAGATTACTGGCGCTTAAAGAATTGTCAAATACTAGTGGTATAGATTTGGCTAATCTCTTCAAAGATTTTGAACAGAATTTAGATACGATTCAAATATGCGAGGTCAATATAATGGACTACAGAGCCTTTTAAGAGCAGAAAACCATAGTGCTGTTTATGTTTGGTGTTATGTATGGATATACATTGATTGAACTTGGTATAGTTATTAGTTGTAGATGCCGTTTCAATAGAAACTATTGCAATTGATCTATTTTGGTAA
>NC_042494.1:1627992-1629950 GCF_005508785.2 Acyrthosiphon pisum
TCGATAGTCACTATTTTTTTTTTTTATAAGCATCTAAAGTTCAAATATTGACAAAATACATAAAAAGTTATTGATATCAAATTATTATTACTTAACAAATTAAAATATTAATGATATTGTATCGTGTAAGCTCAGCAGTTAAGAAATTTTCAATATCCCTTTTACCGTTTTTATAATCTTAACCCTAGTGAGTATATAGTACATAACTCTTCGTACGTTAAATAAGATTCGCATAGTACAGTTCGTAATAATGATTTCATTGATCTAACCACTGCCTCCCATAATCCCCAAAATGAGGCGACCTGGGGGGCATAAATTTCTACTATACACTTATTGTAGCCAAACCAGATTGACCGATCTCTTGATGCTCTTGAACTCGAAAAAGTTGGTATACTTCTTTTAAATGCCTGTTTGCTCCTACAAAGTTTGTAGCATTGTCAGAATAAATCGTAGCACATTTACCTCTGCGATCAAAAAATCGGTTCAACGTATTTAAAGTTACTTAGTGCTTAAATCTATAACAACCTTAATATGCACTGCCTTAGTTGCAAAACATACAAATATACAAGCATATTATCCTTTTGTCGCGGTTGCATTTCGTCTTTAACTTTGTTTTACTATTATAGGCCCCGCGAAATCAACACTTAAATCCATTTTAAATGCACGAGATTGGGCTTCTACTATTTCATCAAAGTGAATTCTACACATTTTTTCCTCTAATGTTAAAGGTGGGTCCGTCTCCATTTTTTCTAAATGCCAAAACATTGATAACAAATTTTCAAAATGTGCGTCATTATATCCACACACGCTACATGTGTTATGCTACTTGTGCCCTTAGTCTCATTACAGTTCCTTCTTAAGACCAGTCCAGCTACCAACCAATCGAAACTGGTTTCCTGAAATATCGGTCCGGTAATGTGCTGTTTAATTTGACCGGCACATATTATTTTGAAGAAATGTTTGTTCCCCTATAACAAATCTATTGCGGACGCCTGAATAACGGGTCTGCGAGATTTATATCATTGAGCGCTACGCAATTTTCCACCTCATTATTAGGTATGTGTGATTTTTTGTACGACTAGGCAGGTCAATATTAAATTGAAACTATTATATCGCGATGCAATTGAAACATTTACAGCGCGCGTAGCAGGTGGTGTTGTCCCACCGACACCCATTACTGTGTGCTGCACTTGGTACCTACCCTTTTAATCTTATATTTTGAACCATATTTATATTTTTTTAAATTAAAAAAGCCCAGAAAAAAACCTAACGGAAAAAAAGCTCAAAAAAATAAACACACCAAGGAAAAAAAGCCCAGAAATAAAAAATATAAACGTGAACACATATGCTCTACTCTTAATGACCTAATTAGTAATTACCATATACCAAATAATCAAGGCAAGTTGGTTTAACTGGATATAATGCAGAACACTGATTTCTTAATGTTCTTTTAACATGGTCTTCCACTGGTATCTTCGCCAGTGTTACCGTCCAACTTAGAAATTTCTGCCGCATAAACATCAAGTGGCTTAGATAAACCAGTTTTCGATCGTTTCTTCATTGCACACAAAGCTTTTTTTATCTTTACAGTGTCATCATCTTTCAAATGGCTATGTCCTGTTTTTACTTCTGAGTTCTCTATTTTGAGATCGGTGTATAATTCTCCAGTACATTTCATTGAACACCTCTTAGAACACCTCCAGGTTATTTTTGATACGCCAATATACTTTACAACATATACATAACCTTTGTAACAACCTTTATTTGATTTTATAATCTCCGTAGTCACAAAAATTGGTAAAACAAAAGTATAAAATATAAAACAAATTTATAACTGGATAAAACTGTACTAGTAGGATGTGTAGATAGTATATCAACAACCAAGTAATGGAGTATTATATGGAGTGTCAATATTACCCAACTATTGATAAATTTTAACATTTTGATTGGTTATATAC
>NC_042494.1:1630000-1632812 GCF_005508785.2 Acyrthosiphon pisum
ATTATTAACTATAATTTTTACTTCTTATTTGTATATATATTATATACAAATATTATATCTTATTTGTATACTTATTTGTATTATAATGTAATATGTTTTGAAGAAAAAATCATATTCAATTCTGTCGTATACCTATTATATTATGTCTTTAAACATTAATACTGTTTTATTATTATTTTTCAAATTTCATCTTTGCATATTTTAGATTCAGAGTGAAACGATGAATGTATTGATTTTACAATGATGTGTGTGTTTTTTTTTTTTCATTTTTTTTTGTGTCATGTATCACCTTTTAGGACAGTAAAAGTGCTTGGATTTTCTTCAACGGTACCTTTTCTAATGGGAAAGTGAATCTAGTTGGTACTTTGGGGGGTAAAAAGTAGAAATTCCCCAGTAGTTTTCAAAAGCACCGTGAAAAACAAAAGAAAAATTAAGAAAAAACGGGAATTTTTACACAAAATCTGTTTTCGCGAAAATCGATTTTGGTTTTTGGTACAACTCTAAAACAAATGACTGCAGGTACATAAAATGACTGAATGTTTATATTAGCATTTTCTATACATCATAACATTTTTCAAATATTTTTGATTTATTTTGAGCTATTTACGGATATTTTCAGTTTCCATTTTTTTTAGTTTTTTTCTCTATAAATATCAATGAAAATTTATTTGTTGGTTAAAAAAGCTTGAAAATTTAATAGAAGGTTCCTATTATATTGTTTCAAAGGCAGACGAAAAGAATTAAAAATCGATAGTCACTATTTTTTTTTTTTATAAGCATCTAAAGTTCAAATATTGACAAAATACATAAAAATGACGAAAATTTGCAAATTATTTGTAGTTAGAAATTCATGAAAAATTTTCTTTTTAAATCTAAGATTTAAAAATGTATAACATGATTCCTCATAAGTTTTTATACTTTTTTTAAAAAGAAAATGTCTACAAGCAAGTCAAATTAAATTTTTATGAGCGTTTGAAATTCATATTTTTACAACATTTGATATTCGCACTCGATTTCTTACGTAACAATTTTCTTATTTTGTTGTAATTAAAAAACGAATGACTGTAGATACTTGAAAATTTCACTGAATGTTTATATTAGTATTTTCTATATACGATGAAATTTTGAAAATAATTCGACTCTTTTTGAGCTGTTTACGGACATGGTCAGTTTTCAATTTTTTTGGTTTTTTTTTCTATAAATATTAATAAAATGTCATCTGTTAGGCCAAAAAGTGTAAAAATTTTATACAAGGCTCCTGAAATATTGTTACAATAGCAGTTGAAAAATATTAAAAATACATAGGCACAATTTTTTTTTATAAGCATTTAAATTTTAAAGATCGAATTTTGACAAAATTTATCAAATTTAAAATTGAATAATTATTTTGTAGTTAAAAATTTATAAAATGTTCATCTTTTATATCTAAGGATTGAAAATTTAAAACAAGATTCCACGTAAGTATTTAAATCTGTTACTAAAAAATCTAAAAAATACATGAGCACAGTTTATTTGTAAGGTCATTTTAAGCTCAAATTTGGACGAAATTAAAAAACCTGGAATAATTTTAGTTATTTTTTTGTGATTGTATAATATTATTCGTGGGTACTTGAAACTTCTAAAGTATACTATTATATATCTATGATAGTACCACGATTTTTTGTTGATGTATAACGCATTATAAGTACCTAATGGATATTGTGATATGATTAATTTGGAATTCATAAATGATTACTGAATAAATAGGTAACCATGTTTTTTTCCATAATAATATAATCAAATAGTATAAATATTAGTGTAATACAACTTGTAAAACTAAAATATTATGAATTAATAGTCGTTATTGCGGAATGGACTGTAAGTTTACTACAAGTATACTCAAGTTTACTACCTTAATTAATTAAATCAATTATTCAGACGAAATTGAGCTATAAAATATAAAATATGTTTATTTTCATTTTACTACAACGATGCGGAGTCGACATGAACACGTTTGCTATTTATCGACTACTAACTGTCTATTCACAACGGTAATCGGTAAAAAAGACGAAGGAAAAAAAGAACAATTTTTAAAAATATATTACACAAAAAAAAAAGTTATTGATATCAAATTATTATTACTTAACAAATTTAAATATTAATGATATTGTATCGTGTAAGCTCAGCAGTTAAGAAATTTTCAATATCCCTTTTACCGTTTTTATAATCTTAACCCTAGTGAGTATATAGTACATAACTCTTCGTACGTTAAATAAGATTCGCATAGTACAGTTCGTAATAATGATTTCATTGATCTAACCACTGCCTCCCATAATCCCCAAAATGAGGCGACCTGGGGGGCATAAATTTCTACTATACACTTATTGTAGCCAAACCAGATTGACCGATCTCTTGATGCTCTTGAACTCGAAAAAGTTGGTATACTTCTTTTAAATGCCTGTTTGCTCCTACAAAGTTTGTAGCATTGTCAGAATAAATCGTAGCACATTTACCTCTGCGATCAAAAAATCGGTTCAACGTATTTAAAGTTACTTAGTGCTTAAATCTATAACAACCTTAATATGCACTGCCTTAGTTGCAAAACATACAAATATACAAGCATATTATCCTTTTGTCGCGGTTGCATTTCGTCTTTAACTTTGTTTTACTATTATAGGCCCCGCGAAATCAACACTTAAATCCATTTTAAATGCACGAGATTGGGCTTCTACACGATCTCTACGTAAATTGTTCATGATCGGGTTGCACCACAGTAGCTTCATTCGAAAACACTTCACGCAGCGGTACACGGTATTTCGGGTTATGTTCCGTG
>NC_042494.1:1633149-1636532 GCF_005508785.2 Acyrthosiphon pisum
AAAATTGGATGAAATCTATAAGATTTCTGAGCAGTATTCACTATGCAGGAGACGGTCGACAGTGCCAGCGTCGCGCGTCGTCGCAATGTTTATTATTATTAATTACTTTATCAAGACATCTGATTTCCAGAATTAATTCCAGTATTCTAAGAATGCCGAGTGTGGGGTGAGGTGGTTCAATCCAATTTTATTTACTTGCTAAGAACTGTGCGAGCGGTCCCCCACCTATATAGTTAGTAGAGCGGCTATAACAATGTACACGGCGGCCCGAGGCAGTATATTTGACTGCCTTGGCTGGCGTGTGTTTACGCCGCACACCCGTATGACACCTCCCATGCATTAACATAGGCAACGCCGGCAACTGCCTCGCGAGTGCCGATATCGAGCCTCTAGCTGTGGCGGCGCGGCACAGCGCGCGCTGGTAGCAGGATTGAACCCAAACTGCGAGGTTAGGTATTATAGCTTATGAATTAAAACGTTACTGCGACGGGGCTACGAGAGCCATTCTCTTTTTTCATGCAAGTTGTATACAAAAAAAAAATTAATATCTTATAAAAATGTAGGTAAATATAATAAATTATGAAATTATGAAAAACTAAAAATTAAAAATTAACTAAAAAATTGCGCCCCAATAAATTTTGCGCCCTAGGCGCGTGCCTTGGTGGCCTATGCGTAAATCCGCCCCTGCCCGTGCATTAAGTGGCCTGCAATATTGGATCGACGCTAACATTGCTTGCGGACCCCCATGTTATAACTGCTCATGTTCCCGTTGAAACAACAAATTAGTACTTATACGTGGAATTCTTTGGTAATACTATGGAGTGCTTTGGTAAGACAATAAACTTGTATTGGCCCTTTTGGGTCGGCTCGTCACAATATACGCTGATAGTTACATTCTTCTTTAGCTACCTTAATTTGCCGGTACATTTTTACAATGTCAACCGATAATGCATACTTATAGGCACGGAAACACGCTAATATGTATAATAAGTTCGTCCTGCAAAACTGGCCCTTTTAATAATAAATCATTCAAGCTGTTTGCCAGATTCTGTCTTGCAGGACGCGTCAAACACTACCCGCACCTTGGTCGTCGCACTATTTTCATTTATTACCGCGTGATGTGGCAAATAGCAACCCTTTTCTTCTTCCTCGACCTCCTCTTTCTTTACCGGTTCCATATGGCCTAACGCTTCATATTCGTGCATAAATTGCGTGTATGCTTCGCGTAGTGGTATATTATTTCGAAGTCTATTCTCGGTCACCGACCATCGACACCTTACGATCTGATACAATTTTCCTAATGCGGACGCGTTATTAGTATTTTTAAACGGCAATCTGATAATAAAAAACCGTTTTTGTCACGTTGGACTATTTCATCAAAGTGAATTCTACACATTTTTTCCTCTAATGTTAAAGGTGGGTCCGTCTCCATTTTTTCTAAATGCCAAAACATTGATAACAAATTTTCAAAATGTGCGTCATTATATCCACACACGCTACATGTGTTATGCTACTTGTGCCCTTAGTCTCATTACAGTTCCTTCTTAAGACCAGTCCAGCTACCAACCGATCGAAACTGGTTTCCTGAAATATCGGTCCGGTAATGTGCTGTTTAATTTGACCGGCACATATTATTTTGAAGAAATGTTTGTTCCCCTATAACAAATCTATTGCGGACGCCTGAATAACAGGTCTGCGAGATTTATATCATTGAGCACTACGCAATTTTCCACCTCATTATTAGGTATACAATGTGTGATTTTTTGTACGACTAGGCAGGTCAATATTAAATTGAAACTATTATATCGCGATGCAATTGAAACATTTACAGCGCGCGTAGCAGGTGGTGTTGTCCCACCGACACCCATTACTGTGTGCTGCACTTGGTACCTACCTTTCTAATCTTATATTTTGAACCATATTTATATTTTTTTTATTAAAAAAGCCCAGAAATATAAATATAAACGTGAACACATGTATACTCTACTCTTAATGACCTAATTAGTAATTACCATATACCAAATAATCAAGGCAAGTTGGTTTAACTGGATATAATGCAGAACACTGATTTCTTAATGTTCTTTTAACATGGTCTTCCACTGGTATCTTCGCCAGTGTTACCGTCCAACTTAGAAATTTCTGCCGCATAAACATCAAGTGGCTTAGATAAACCAGTTTTCGATCGTTTCTTCATTGCACACAAAGCTTTTTTTATCTTTACAGTGTCATCATCTTTCAAATGGCTATGTCCTGTTTTTACTTCTGAGTTCTCTATTTTGAGATCGGTGTATAATTCTCCAGTACATTTCATTGAACACCTCTTAGAACACCTCCAGGTTATTTTTGATACGCCAATATACTTTACAACATATACATAACCTTTGTAACAACCTTTATTTGATTTTATAATCTCCGTAGTCACAAAAATTGGTAAAACAAAAGTATAAAATATAAAACAAATTTATAACTGGATAAAACTGTACTAGTAGGATGTGTAGATAGTATATCAACAACCAAGTAATGGAGTATTATATGGAGTGTCAATATTACCCAACTATTGATAAATTTTAACATTTTGATTGGTTATATACTGTTTATATGTTATTCATGAATCATAATACTACATCATTACTACTATAACAGATAATAAACATAAATTATGATTATCATCTGTTATAGTAGTATGTATGTATATGTTACGGTAAATGATGTTATATTGGAAATTAACGTTATTCGCCGGTTATTTACGTTATTTACATACAAATGTGGGAATTATCGTTATTTTCTAGTGAATAACGTTAATAACCGTATGATTTGGGAAATGTTGATTTTATTTTAAAATAATGTCCAACGAGCAATGATAAAGTGATCGCTAAACTAATTGTGGTACTAATTGGGTAAATCAATAAAACTTTATCGGCCACAGATAAGGTGGACACTGGGCCTATACAGTATATAATTATTACTTTAGTATGTGTACAACTGTCGTCGTATTTACCACTTATTTAAAATGGCTATCCATATTCAAACTGTTCGCACAACTTTCAACGAAAAAATCAAAAATATTCTTACGAGCAAACGAGATGATAATAACTCATTTTTGTCTACTAAAGACTACAATGATGTTATTGAACAAGTTAAAAAATCAAAAATGTGTTTAAAAACTGTCGGTGAAGCTAAAACAATGAAGGACTATCGTGTAGTACGTAAGTACGATATTTTAAAAATAAATGGAAAAGAACGCCTTATTAGACCAGTTGACGAAAAAAATGTTGTATTGTATTACGTTAAAATTGACGAACTGTTTGATATTCTTCACGAAACACATTCATACCTAAGACTTATGTTTTTTACTTATAACTTATAACACAATATATCAATTG
>NC_042494.1:1636582-1637061 GCF_005508785.2 Acyrthosiphon pisum
TATCATAATATCTATTAGGTACTTATAAGTTATAACGCGTTATACATCAACAAAAAACCGCGGTAAAATCATAGATATATAATCGTATACTTTAGAAGTTTCAAGTACCCACGAATAATATTATACAATCACAACAAAATAACTTAAATAGTTATCCTAGGTTTTTAATATGTAATTTCGTCCAAATTTGTACTTAAAATGACTATAAAAATAAACTGTGTAAATGTATTTTTTAGATTTTTTGGTAACAGAATTAATTACTTACGTGGAATCTTGTTTTAAATTTTTAATTCTTAGATACAAAAATTGAACATTTTATAAATTTTTAACTACAAAATAATTTTTCAAATTAAGATTTGATAAATTTTGTCAAAATTTGATCTTAAAATGCTTATAAAAAAAAATTGTGCCTATGTATTTTTAATATTTTTCAACTGATATTGTAACAATATATCAGGAGCTTTTGTATTAAAATTTAT
>NC_042494.1:1638616-1701604 GCF_005508785.2 Acyrthosiphon pisum
GAGTGTATTTAATGAAAAAAGTGGCCATAGAATCTATTATTGAGAAATATAAATCCGGAAAAATTACTAGCAAAGAATTTTTAAAATCAGTTTCATATTATTACAGTAAAACATAAAAAACAAATGAAAAACATAAATTTTAATTATATTTTTATATTTTTATGTATATTAATTATGTATTATTGACGTGTATCTTTGTGTATGATTTGGTATAGATTTATATTGTACAAATATTATTAATATTGACGTTTATTGTATAATTTTTTGTATTGACTGAAAAAATCTTATGTATTATTGACGTGTATCTATGTGTATGATTTGGTATAGATTTATATTGTACAAATATTATTAATATTGACGTTAATTGTATAATTTTTGTATTGACTGAAAAAATCTATTTATAATATATATTTTCATAAAAGTAAAAAATATTAAAAACATATTAATATTAGAATAATATTATCAACCCTGAAAATAACTGAGCGCAATTGGTCTATCTATCCAAAAAAGACAACGCAATTGGTATATCGACCCAAAAAAGACAGAGCTCAATAATTGGTATATTAAAAGGTCATTTTAAGCGCAATTGGTAAACTCCCGTACTGCCTACTGTAAACAAAATCTGATGATTCGTTGTTAGCGTTGAATTTTTATTTGGTCAAGGTCGATGTATCTTTTTAATTTCGTTTTTACCTATATTTTATCATTAATGTTATCTTTACCATTACTTACCAGCTATTGCACTTTTACTTGAAACCTATTGAACGTGTTTATTATATGTTTATTGTATCCATCAATTTTTAACCCCGAATTATGAGACGATTTATGTTTAAAAAGTATTGGTTAAGTGGTGAAATTTTTGGTGAAATCTCAATATTAAACTTATTGTCTTTTAGTCGCTAGAGCCTATAGAATTAGTACTTTAATAGACTTTTAGGTAGATATTCATATTTGTATATAAATATATGTCAATGTCAAGTAGGTACTTGTGTGATTGTAGTTTGACATGTTGTTTTGAGTATAATTATAATGAGTTAATGCTATTGGTATAAATCAGGTAGGTACCTACCTACCTATATCAAATAATAATCAATTAATAACTAATACAGAGGTTGGTACATTATTAATATATCATATTATGATTTATGACAATATGATACATCATAATCAAATTATATAATAATTTTGTTTGTTTAACACGTTATATTATAATTATATGCCTACTATAGGTCATAGGTGCCTTACCTATTTATAGGTATATATATAGTTAGATACCTTATATGACTTATATCGTATACAATAGGTATAAATATGTTTAGTTGCGTTACCTGCCTCCTAGTTAACTTAATAATACAATTTACCAGAATTTACGACTACATCCGAGTTGGGTCCTGAACTAAAATTGTTATACTAATTGGGTCCGGGATTATTTTAGGCACTACACCTGTTGGGTCCAGATTTTTTTCAGGTATTATACTAGTTGGGTCTTAGTTTTTTGGGTACTACACTCGTCGGGTCATTGGCTTACATTTGCATTAAAAATATAAATAATAAGAATTTTTCAAATTATAATATACTACAAAATTTAATATAGGTATAATACCAAGAAAAAATATTAAACATTTTAAAAATATATATATTAGGTAACTTATTGTTGAAGTACACAGATATACAAAAGCTAAAGCTAAATAATAATGAGATGGCATATATATTATATTATAATAATAAGTATAATGATACGATGTACAATAGTATTACGATTATTACATTAAACCCACTCTTAGTATTTCTCTCATTATTATTTAAAATACTATCAATCTGCTTTTAATAAATTGGAGTCAATTCATTTTGATCCGCATTGTACTCAAAACCCATAAGTTCTACCGACTTGGCCTTAGGGCCAATACGTGGTGCGGCTTATGGGTCACTAGGCCAGTGTTCCAGTGTTCTCCTGGATTTGTGGGTGGTTTCTAGGCGTAAAAAAAATCAGAATCTCACAGAATTATTGTGGGGGTAGAATTATAAAAATGAATCAGAGATGAAAAGATATTTCACCCCCACATAAAGCTGTCAAAGTACGCCACAACCCACAGGGCCCCTTGACCAGCCCTGATGAGATAATTAATAACCATTTACCCATTATAAATGTCTCTAATACATTCATGTCAATACAGTAGGTATTTACTATTTATGAAGTGAAGAGATTTATGTCTGACCGATTCGAACTCAGTGGAAATCATTTGCAACTGGCCGGTTAATGCGGAAGCCAACGTATTCACAATAGTATCAAAAATAATGATAAATAATGTATTAATGACTAGGCCAAGCGATTCGATGATGTGAAATACATAAAAATATGTGTTGTAAGTTTCTTCCGAGATGAATAAATATGAATTGTCAAGGCCCAGGCGATAGGCTCTGGACGTTCCATCGTTATTTTTTATTATTACAAACGAGTCACTAAATACCACCGGAGACGCCACAAAAAGGGTTAGTAATGTTAAATAAAATATCACGTATTCGTTCGTGTATTTAATGGAAATATTTCGCCAAACGTTCAGTGTATGTCTACCCTGGACACCGTACGACGTGAAGTCGAACTTCGTGGTCGACAAGCAATCCCATATAACTTTTGAGCGGTTGAGTATGATGAACATCTTGTAGTTCCCGTACATCACGTTTACCACTAGGCCAAAATAGATCATGGCCTGGATAATGTTATTGTTGGTTACGGGATAATACAAACTGTTTAAGAACACTATCGCCGAAAGGAGACATTCGTAAACAATGAGAAATACGAAAATTCTGTAGTAAACATTGTGGCGGCCTAGAAATGTTACTGTTTCGGTGTCCAAAATTTGATAGAATCCGAAAATGTTGACCAACTTCTGGTTGAAAATGCTATCGCTATTTCTGCCGTGAATATTCATAATTACCAATGTCGATATAATATATCTTTTCGTCACCTGTAAAAAAGTATACTTAAACCGCATAAACTAAACTGAATACTCCTTATAACTGATAAACTACATGTTAATATAATATATACAATAGTCAATGTTAACAAACCATTTCTGAAAATTGAGTTTTTACGATATTTAGGATGTTATGTAATAATACGTATAATAGAGGTACACATTTGTGCACAATTCTGCGAAATTGACTTGAATTTTTAACCACTGGATAGTTTGTGTATTTGAAATTACATAGATCGTAGTACCACACCTAGATGTACATTTTAATATTTTAATCAAAGTAAATATTTATACTTACCCAAAACATTTTTTTTAAAGTTCTTAATGCTGTTGTGTATTTTTGTTTAAATAATGTTTTACAAAAATTTTATTTTATTTAAAAATTGTATATTAATACTATGTACAACTTACAGTAGGTACTGTTGTCTTATACTTATTCAAATGAATGTTTGTGACACCAGTGAGTGACTGAGGTGGACTAGTGAAACACTCAAACACATAATATACTTATTAACTGTCGCCTTTTTAAAAATGTATGAAAATTGGTATGAATAATTTATGATTGATGTACCTACTGATGCGTTTTTAATTATAGGTAAGTAATAAGGTCTAATGGCGTATTTAGTATTTTTTGTAGCGGGTGGATGACAAGAATTTTAGCTTACAGATTACGATATAAAAATTATAATATAATAATATATTATAGACATGTATTTAAAGAGCCATGATTTGGGGACAAATCCGCCCCCGTAAATACGCCCCTGCTAAAGTCTAAGATACCTTTCAAGAATTATGTCATTTTATTAGTATTTAAAACCCTTAACACGACAACAGCCGACATGTCGACAATTTCGTATGTGCGTGTATGGTGTTGTCGATGTCAACCGCTAGGTTGGGTACATTATATTATAATACTGTAGTAGTGACAGGGTCAAGGTTTGAATTACCTACTTATTTTTTTAAAAGTTATTTAAAGTTTTAAAACTTGTGGGACGATGGCTTTCGAATGCGATAAGACATTTTGAGGCCGATTTCATTGATGAATATAAAAATCATCCGGCATTGTGGAAAGTAAAAAGTGATATCACTAAAAATAAGTATTTGAGAAATAAAGGCATTCAGGCACTTGTTTTAAAATGCCAAGAAAGAATTCCTGAAACTGCCAATACTTTTGTCAAAACAAAAATTAATAATTTGAGGACAGCATACATAAGAGAACTGACTGTATACTGTATACATGATGTAAGTGTATACTCCGTTCGTTAATAATCGTTACCCTATATTTCATTTTTTGGCAATAAGCAGAACCGGTTACATTACATATGTTATAGAAGAGTATACGAACCATGAGTACAAACTATTACGAGTATTGGAATTTGTATTTTTATAATATACAACCCATGAATTTTTTAGATCACGCGTGTTAAAATACCATACCTATAGGTAATGTGTATAAATGATTTTTCATAACTTATTTAAGTTAATTTATGTTAAGTTATATTTACATATATGTTAATCAATCATAGTAGTATAAATGCCTACCGGCTACCTTATAATTGTTTTCATTATTTTGACCTCGTGTGTCACTTTGTTCGAATACAGTATAGGTACTCAGTATAGGCAATGGTCTATGTGGTGGGCCGGGGCTGGGGGGGGGGATTAGGTGGGATGGGATCCAACCACTTTTTATAATTTACATTTTCCATCCCTCCACTTATTTTGTTGAAAATAATACATTCCCATTTATAATCATATAAAAATATTATCGATTTATATTAATGTTTTGGCGACGCCTGAATTTTTTCAATAAGCATAGAATTATTATTTTTCAATGATCATTAGGTGGCTAAGACATTTCAATAATATATCGTTATACCTCCACTTAATTTTGATAAACACAGAATATTTTTAAACGTAGATCGTGGTTAAATATTTGATATAAAAAAACATAATGTATTACCTGTATGGGCAGTGATATGAAAATTAGTTTACAGAAAAATATTATTCCAAAATGTGTCCAGCAATCGAACACGTTGTTATAATATATTTGAAACAATGGTCATCTAATCGTGAGCTCATAACCGGCCTGATATCAAAACTATTGATGTAACATGCTGGCATTGTAGCATTATTGTATAATTATTAAATAGTAATAATTACTATCATGGCTGGATTTAAAATAAAAAAGCGCCTTTGGTGAGAGTGGTATCCCCGTAATTTATCACCGTAAATCGTAATAAACACGCCACTTGATTGACTCGTTATTTTACGATAGATTTAATAGTAATTATACTTATTATAGTACGATACAATTATTATTATAATTCAATTCAACGAGATTTCCCAGGTAGGTTCCCCTATAATTACAGAGCCGGGCCAAACTTCAAGTACTGCTTTATATAGGTATACGAATAGCTATTCCAATGTTGATCATGGTGCGTTGATTGGACACGAGGTGCAGGTATAAAGCCAAGGTTCTTACGTTTTCCACAGCTTTATGTAGCACTTCAAATGATAATTAGGTACTATAAAAGGTATAGGTTATACGTTTCAAACGATTGACCAATATATAAATTAAACCAAATAAAATATATACAATACCCGTTATTGTGCCCCTGTAAAAGTGCAATGTAAACAATAATTGCTTAAGAATTGAATTATTGAACAAAATGTAGGTACTGGTTGTTTTTGGGCGAAAGGTGTTTTAAACCCTATTTAATAGTCAATAGGTAGGTACTCGTTTTTTGAACATCAGTCTGATGCCTATAATGCTTATAGTTATTAATTAATTCGATTGATGTAATCTGGGCATCTGGCTCAAAAGTGGAAAATTGTTATATAATATTTAACTGATTGAATACGGCATGTATTTTACTTCCAAATATGTAATAGGTATAAGTAGGTACTATAGGCATGGGTATACTTTATAGTTTATATAATTCAGCAAATCATATTTTTTCAAATCTTTGATAAGCTATGTGTATTATGTAATATTATACATTTTCATTTCTAAATCATTTTCAGATAAAATTTGTCAACAATTAAGATTAGAAGTTTTAGAAAAAAAAGTTTAGCGTAAAGCTACAAATATCCTTAGAAATATTAACTGATACCGTCTCCGTTCAAAATGGTTTTTAGTATGCATAAGTATGCAATAATGAATAATTTATCATTAAACTCAAATAAAGCACATCCAAGTGACCTACTCCATGATGAGGTAGATCACCGAAAAATTAATTTACCACTGACGACATACCCGTTAATGTAATATGTCATCTTTTGTTTTAAATTTTAAAATTATATTTTTAAATGTTTTATGAAATAACCTGTTATAATTTATAACACATAAATTTGTATCTTCATGGGTGTTGTAGCCTGTAGGTAGTACATTAAAAATGTATAAAAATATTGGTCGTTTCGAAAGAAACATATTATTTCAAAATGTATACTTCAGTAAGTAGGTAGTAGTTGTAGTATAAACATGGTATATCTTATATATATAAGTATAATTATTGTTACTATTTACAAATATTATAAATATAATAAATAATCGGATGATTCATCCGAGTCCACGAGCTTATACGGACCATACCAGACGTATGTAATATTAATATTTTATAATTTATTGTACAACACGATTACAAGAGAAAAACCATATTTATATATTATGTGGACGTCTCCTTCTATATATTCCTCTAAAAATACATATGAGTCTATTACCTCATATTAGGTATTAGTAGCTACATCCAATCAACATATCCAAACAAATATTATAACAACAGTACCTACAACTTGTATTTCAGGTTAGAATTAATATCATTTTTTCTTGATAAAATATTCACATGATATTAAGTCAAAGTTAAACTCTAATTAGAACAAAAAAAAAAAAAAACAATTAAAAAAATATTTGATCCAAGGTTTTAATTAATTTAAACTCGTTTTAACAGCTTGTACATTTTATAAGTTCTAACTAATGAATACAAATATGCAATATTTATTCTGCAATTTATCGATTGGAAACATGAACGTTGGATACACATGATTGCGCTCATTCCGATATCGCATTCCCTCATCTAATCTTCGTTAGATTTTGTATCCATAATAATTCTTGCAGGTAATATGCAACAACTTTCAGTTTTTACCTAAAAGATTCATGATTCGTTCTTATAGTATAATGTAGTAAAATTGAATTCATTACATTTACATAGGTACCTACATGCTACAATAACTGCTAATAACTACAAAATGCTAGTCTTATAAAAATTCATGAGCGACCTTGTATTACTTTTTTAACATTTTGAACCAAACGATTAATAATTATATTTTATCGACATTTATAGAAATCAGAGACTGTTTAACTTGTAAGTAATTATAAGGTAACCAAACAATATTATTATTATCATTTTAATAATAATAATAATATAGTATTTATTTACCAGTTTATTTTTAAAACTTGAGAATTTTCAATTTCGAGTTTTTACATCTCAAAAGTTCCAACTAGATTGAATCTATTTTCTATCAGAAACCTCTAAGTTGATGAATATACCATTTTTTCTGCTGGAAAAAGTGTTTCCAGACACAAAAAACATACATCATTGTAAAATCAATATCTATCTATTGATTCATATTCATCACTAGTCACTACGCTCAGAATCTAAAAATATATGGCAAGAATTTAAAATAAAAACTGTAAAGCATCGTTTTTAACCTGCCCGTATAATATAATAATTGATAATACATTAATACTACAGACGGTCTATGTAAAAATGGGAAGGAAATATGAAATTCATTAATATATGTATAATATTTGTTTTATATTTTATAGTTATTTGAAAAAATTTTGTTGAGGTTAAAGTGTCAAAACTTTTCCTCCAAACAGTCTTTTTCAACTTTTAAAATGGTAAAAATGTACAATTTTCTCTGTGCTTGTTTAGCAACAAAAATATTAATAACATTGTTATGATTAGGTTTTGTTGTAATGTAATTTTCAATATTTAGGATTGTCAATGCATTTAATCTTTCCTCTTTTATATTTGATCTTAGGTAAGATTTTACTTATTTTAGATCTGAAAAATACCGTTCATTGGAACAGTTATTCCATGGTGTACAATATGTACATAATAACGTTCTTAACGTAATAATAATGAAATGAAACATTTAAAAAAATTTTTGATAAATACAAGCATTTAATGAATATTTTTTGGCTTTTCATCAACTTCGAGGTTCTTTATATGTGATTTAAAGTAAACACATACGTTGGGAAAAAACATCTGCATAAATTATCTACATAATATATATCTTGAAAAAATGTTGCCTGTTCTAAGATTTTTATGTTGTTAAATTTTTCCAATATTAAAAGAAAAACGAGTGCTTTTCAAATAACTATAAAATATAAAATAAATATTATATATTAAGGAATTTCATATTTCCTTTCCATTTTTACATAGACCGTCTGTAGTATTAATATATTATAAATTATTATACTATACAGGCAGGTAAAAAACGATGCTTTGCAGTTTTATTTTAAATTCTTGTCATATATTTTTAGATTCTGAGCGTAGTGAGTAGCGATGAATGAAGGTATTGATTTTAGTTTTTTTGTGTCTGGAACACTTTTTCCAGTAGAAAAATGGTATATTCATCAATTTAAGAGTTAAGGGTTTCTGATAGAAAATAGATTCAATCTAGTTGAAACTTTTTGAGAGGTAAAAACTCAAAATTGAAAATTTTTAAAAGTTTTAAAAATAGACGGGTAAAAAAATACCATATCATTATTATATTATTATTAAAATAATATATATTGTTTGGGTACCTTATAATTTCCAACAAGTGAGCAGTCTTTGATTTTTTTATTTTAGTTTTATTTCTATAAATGTCGATACATATTATTCGTTTGGTTCAAAATGTTAAAAAAGTAATACA
Organism: Acyrthosiphon pisum; assembly: GCF_005508785.2. Taxonomy (NCBI): domain Eukaryota; kingdom Metazoa; phylum Arthropoda; class Insecta; order Hemiptera; family Aphididae; genus Acyrthosiphon; species Acyrthosiphon pisum. Next base: position 1,647,514 of record NC_042494.1, read on the forward strand.
AGATTCTTCATAAGTATATAGTACTAAAACCATACTAAAACCAAAAAATCACTGATAAATTTACTGTTTTAGAATTTAGGATAATAGGTATAGGTATTCAAATGCAATGATGTTGCAAAAATGAATTCAACCTAGTTACGTATTCTATTACTAATAGCAATATAATTATTATAATATGAAATATCCCAAGCACACTGTCTTCGTTCAAAATAATTGTTTGTACCTATAAATACAATGTTACATTATTGAATTAAAATTGAATACATCAATTACAGTGATCTCTTCCGCACCTACTGTACAGAGAACATGTACTGCAACATACCTACCCATCTGCCCACTTTTTTTAAAAAAAGTAATATTATGTCACTAGTAAAAACTTGTTTGATATTTTTTTATAAATTCGAATTTATTATTTTTGTAATCGTCATTGTTGTCAACGATAATTATATAAGAATATTATGTTAGATGTGTTTTAATGATGAACAATAAAACATTAATATAGGTATTATATTTTGAAAATGTGTTATAAACCTGTATTGTGATTGTCGAATATCGTTATTATTAAACGGGTAACAATAATATTATTAATTTATAATTTATAAACAATATAAGGTCCTACGAATGTATGATACAAACATTGACACATCTTAAAATAGTAAATGCTTATCGGGCCACACTTCAGATAAAATAATAAAAAAAAAACTCGGATATAACGTTAGTACCTATACTTACTAAACCCTGAGCTGCGATTCAGATTATAGTATTATACCTTTTTTTGTAGTTATCTCGGGGACCCAACTATAGCGTATGAAGCAGGGATTTTACTTTTGACATTCACTGTTTACATTTTGTCTTATATTCACGAGCATTTTATTAATAGGTACTTACGTCATATTAAATTGTAAAAGATTAATTCAATTTTCAATTGGATAACATTATTACCCACCTGTATAAGCTGTATTTTAATAAACAGAAATACCCCACAATAACATAAACACGAATGCTGCGCAATTCTGCTCACGAAACTTGTCCCCAGCATAATATGCGCAATGAACTGTACCGGTTTTTATGCAGTATATATATTGTGTGACACACTCACACACCACTCGTATCAAGTTGACCTAGACCCGTTTGAGCAGACTCCGAGTGGTAGAACCATTACAGAATCCGTTGTCATGGAGTCTGCGACCATACTCTACAGGTGCTCGTTCGCTCTAATAGTATCGCCGCCGACTCGTTAACCGTTGTCGTTCAGCCAGCGGACCGCCGCCGAAATCATCATCACAAATTGACGACACACTTAAAGTATCTCGGTAAGTCACATCACTGTATTTTTTTAATTTTAAACCAATATAATATAATATACGTCGTCACCAACATGTGTCCTACCAATAGAATAATAATGCTATCATCGCTACTATTAATTTTCTCAATATATAACACAACAAATATGACCGTTATTTTAAATAAAATTAACCCATTTATATATAACAAAAAAAAATCACAAACATTAGTAGGTATTGGTTTACGACGTATTATTCGCAAAGTTGTATATTATGCAACGATAAATGTTGATAAAATAGTAAATATTATTGTATGCATTCAAATATAAAAGCTTCTATATATTGTGCATTGATGTTTGAAAATATTAGGACTGACTTGATGATAGTAATTACTAATTAGGTACCTAAATGGCTAAACCTATATAATTATATATTTATTTAAATTTTTAACACAACAATAATGACTATATAATTAATTATAAGTTGAAAGTTATAGTATCTGAAATAAATTTGATAAATTAAATGTCTTTAATTAAATATTCAAGGTTAGTCATTTATCACAAGTTAGAGTTCAATGATCACGTTCATAAAATTCCCATATTTTGATTCGTTAGTCGTAAATTATAAGACATTTTAAAAAATCTGATATTTATATTATTTTAATTGTTATTTCGAGTGGAACTTTTGAAGTAATGGTCATAGTCTTACGGATATTAATAGCTTATTTTATTTCTACGGATTTCAATGTTTCAAACTTAAAAACGATATTTTCAAAAAATATTTCTTAGGTAATAATTTATAATATATATAAAAATTGTTCCTTTCGTTTCTTTATATAAACTCGAATATAATATTTATAACTCACGTTATAAATATTTCAAATCTATTAAGAATTGGAGAAATTAAATGTTGTTTATCTAGTTAGGTAACCAAAGAAAATATTTATGTAGGCCGTTGGGATTGAAATAGTGAAACATACATTTATAAACTAGGAAAACGTGCACGTTTTAGAACATACTTTGGTCAAACATTTATAACCCAACGATCAAACCAATTATTTTCAATGAAGTTATGTTTTTAGAAGTATTATGATTGATGAACCGTTTATTTATTACCAACTTTGCATATATTATAATTATTGTTATTAAACCTACCTACTTGAAATTCAGTTATTGAAATCACCTACTCTTAGTACAAAGTTACATTTTTTGGGTTGATGTTATTTAAAAATATTATAATACATTAAACCGCTACTTCGTTTTTATTTGGATACAAACAATGTACTGTGATTAATTAAGATGATCAATTATTATTCTATTATATTCATAATATTATACGATTTTTATGTACACGGTATATCTACTTACTTGTAATTTATAGATATTATTTTAATATTAGGTGATATTTTACTTTTTTTAAATACTTGTAATTACATTTAATTGAAGTATATTTAGATCTTTTCATATTGAGTTTTAACATGATTATCAAACCATACTCTTGTAGTGCCATTGAGTATAGATAGCGCCGCTGAGGAAAGTAGATCCCGGCCCAGGAGGGCATATCAAAGTTGTACAAATTATTGATTTTTTATAAATGATGCTGCATGGGTAAAAACAGTTTGACCCCCGTGTAGTGATGCCACAAGGAAAAAAAAGTTAAATTCAGATAGCCCAACATCTGCATTATCTGCTAAATATTATATTAATTTATAAACCTTTAATTTGAGCAAACCTTTTCTGTGTAATATATAAGAAATAAAATAAAATCGAATATATCATTCCCCATATGAGTTATCTGATATCATTGTGGCATCGTTATAGTAATATCATTCCATAATAATATAATATTCCATAAATATATAATCTAAACTAAGTATAATTTATTTGTAAATCTTCAAATCCATGTATGTTTAACTTATTTAATTAAAGTGTTAAGTGAGACGCCAAACGAAATAAAATGTATAGTAGACAGGGAGGTCAACATCTCTTTTTTTTACGGTCCATTACAATGTTCACTGTATGTTATGGATGCAAGGACGGAGGATGTGCATTTCTATCCCATGATCGCAATCGTAATTCATATACCTGTTTATATAATTATTTATTAATTATTATTGATTTTTGGATAATTTTTTATCCCCCAAAATAATGTGAAATTCAGCGAGTTTAATATACCATAAATCAATAAATAATTAAATTGTTATTTTTATGAGACTAAGATTTTTATTTTCTATAAAATGTTTATGAGACATTACTTAATCTATGTATAATGTATATTGTTGAATTGAATAATAAATATTAATTGTGAGTGTCATTTGAGTGAAAGTTATACATAAAAAATATAATTTTGTTCATCAATATAAGATAGCGATGTGTGGGAGTGCATATTTTATAATTTATTTTTCAAAAAGATGATTGCACACATATTGAAAATTTAGTGACTTGTCTTAAAAATTAATGTATTTCTTGGTTATGTAATATAACTGGCCAATACGAAAAGTTTCGTGAGCTGCACCTATAAAAGTAGTACGATAAGTCTTAAGTGCAACCATAAAGTTATTTTATTTTTACAGTTGATCAATTATATTTGCAATTCACGTTTTGTGGACCATAAACAGATATAACAAATTAAATTTAAACTCATTCAATATTCGGCTTTTAAAAATAGTTACAATAATAAATAATTAGTATGGGTGGGTTGTCAATGCCTTCATAATCGCAAACAATGGATCAAATTAATGTATTTGTCATAGATTAAAATATTCATAAAAAAATATATTAAAAATATATTTTTGTTTTGATTTTTAATTTTGTTTGTATATTCAATAATTTAGAGGTAATTATATAATAGGTCTTTTGATATATTAATCTAAAATAATATAAACAAATAGGTACAAAGATATTTATTAGGTAGTTCATAAATAAACTAAGTATCAGAAATCTTCACATGTATGACGTGACTCTCTGTACAGACGTACAGTTTGTATAATGTATAATACCTATACAATGGTTTCGTATACGATGATTTTTATTACTAGCTATTATAAACTTGATAAAAATGTATTTAAAAAAAAAATTGGTCAATCAATACTGTTAGCATTTTGTCAAGAATACAATTTTAATTGTCAGTATCACCTAAAACACATTTTCCACTACCTGAGCTTTGTTGTAAAACATCATAAATAATATGAAATTTCACAAAAATTCCAGCCCTAATAATTAATAGGTACTTATCCATCTATTTTTTCAATAAATTAATCATGTTAAATCATTAAACGTTAATTAAAATTACTACGGAAATCGAATTTAATATAGTAATAATAATAATAATTTAATATAAATATTTTAAAACTTGGGCAATACAAAAATAACAGTCAAATCATGCGTTGACCACTCAAAACTACCATGATTATACATATAATAAAACTTTATTTTAAAATTTACATAAAATATTATTAATAATCTTTGATCACAGTTTATTAATTGACTTCGGTTTACAAATAATGTTGTCATTGTAATTTGTAATATACCTCATACCTAGCTATCAATTGTATAGGTTTATTATACGAGTAGTACCTACCTACTCTTGAAATTGGCTCTTATAATCCTATTACATTATTTTAGTTGAGGGTCGTGATGTTGTTGGTCATCTTTATTATATAAAACGCCGCATGACCCACATTGCAAAATAAAAACAAGTTATCTTTAAAAAAAAAAAATGTACTGATGTTGTTCATTGTACAATGTATACATAATATGCCATAGTATACGCTCATATATATATACTTCTCTTTTAGACATAAACCGTAGAAGAAAAATTGTGAAATAAGAACCCATACGATGTCAAAGATTATATCTCAGACACATAAATCATAATACATCATAATATTTACCTACATGTTACTAAAATAATATCATTTGTTTCTTCTTACGCCATGCCATTCCAGTTGTTTAATAAAAAAAATTGTATTTAAAAAAAATTACTTTTACATGTTAATTAACCTACAATAGTACAACTAAAAATAAATTGGTATATATATATATATATATATACCAAAAATATTTTTAGTTTAGTCTGTGTTCACTTTCCAGTCGAAATAGTGGACACTAGACAGTCGTGATCAACACGTTTAAAATATACCTTATACACGTTCATAATTTTATTTTTATTTTTTCAAATTTTTAATATTTTTGTGTCTTGGTTGAAAAACATTAAAATAATTTTTTTCTTTCATCACCATTTGGGGCAGTAAAACTGTTTCGATTTTCTTTAACAATATCTAGTTCGATGGGAAAGTGCATATAATAGGTGCATTCGGTAGGTCAATATAGTTTTCAAAAGCGCAGGAAAAAACAAAATTTAAATTTACGGTTTTTGACAAAATCGATTTTGGTTTTTGGTGCAACTTTAAGACAAATGACCCTATAGATATATTAAATTTTCAATGAATGTTTATATTATTATTTTACATACACAATAAAATTTTCACATATTCAGTTTCTAATTTTTTAGTTTTTTTACCTATACATAATATATATCAATACAATTTTATTTGCTGGGTCCAAAATTTTAATTAAATTTAATACAAGACTCCTAATATAATATATTGTTACAATGACGGTTAAAAAATATTAAAAATACATAGAAAAACATTTTTTTATAAGCATTTAAGAATTTTTCTTTTTAAATCTAAGATTTTAAAATATAATACAAGAATCCTTATAAGTTATAAGTTTGTCTATCATTAATCTATTTCTCATAAAGTGATTTTCTTATTTTTTTGTAATTCAAAAACTAATAACCGTAGATACTTGAAATTTATATGAAATGTTTGTTTTAATAATTCCTACACTCGTAAAATTTTCAAAATATTTTAACTCGTTTTGAGCTTTTATTAACATTTTCAATTTTTTTTTTTTTATTTTTGTCTTTAAATGTCAATACAACTTTATTGGGTGGGTCAAAAAGCGTGAAAATTTAACATAAGACTCCAGATATATTGTTACAATAGTAGTTGATAGATATTAAAAATGCATAGGCACAATTTTTTTTTATAAAGTTTTTAAAGTTCGATTTTTGACAACATTTATCAAATTTAAATTTAACTATTATTTTGTAGTTAAATTTTATAAAATGTTTAACTTTTATAGCTAAGCATTGAAAATTTGAAACAAGGTTCCACGTAAATAGGATATTCTGTAACCAAAAAATGTTATAGTTATTTTATGTTAAAATTTAATTTGAAGTTACATATTGAATAACCAAGAACAATTATGGTTTTAGTTATTTTTTTGTAATTTTATAATATTAATTCAACTTACCGGTTACCACGGTATTAATAATAAGTAATATCAATAGAAATATAATATAAAATATCCACACTGACAACCCGTCTCCGCTTAGAATCGTTTCTCGCATATAATGATATTATGTCATTAAATTCAAATTTAATACCATCCATTATACAGTGACCCAATTGGGACCTTCTGTACAGCAGAGCGACATTCACTTACCCACTTTTTATCATTGTATTATAACTAGTATAACTAGTAAATATATTATAATTATGAAAAGATTTTAAAGTAGAATTTATGTATTCGTTAGCACATTATTTTAACTTAAATTTGTAATACCTCTGACTTTATTAGCTACTGCAACTTAAACATATTTTTAATAAATTACCTTATAGATTTAACAGGTTTTACTTTAAAAAATAATAACCATTATTATACATAATAGTTATTTACTAAACATTAATTTTAACTATATTTGTATGTAAACCAAGTAGATTGTAGGTATTTTAAAAATATTAAAAATCGAGATAGAAATGAACTTTTTTTTTTCATTAAATAATAAAAATATTGGTATTAAATTATTGTCTGTTTATTTTCAAAGTATTAAAATACTAAATAGGTGAACTAGTTTTATTGGATCAGGTATACGTAACAATAAAATCTAAAATGGATTTATTGAGTGGGCAGGTAGGTAATTCTTATTTCATATAGTTACAATTAATATTAATCAATCATCAAAGTATATTTTACCGTACACGCTTTATTTACACACATTATGTACATTATTGTTATATTTAATGATAATGAAAATAAAAAATTATAATCACACACATTATATTTAAGTGTATTTTACTGTTTACACTTAAACTCATTACAATCACAGTGAATCACGTTATAATTTGTAAGATGATTACAGTACGGAAAGTTACTTTGTTAGCTTGAGAAATATTGTAGAACTATTGAAAATTGTTTTTGTCGATTTTCAGTAGACGTTGATAAATTTATTATAACAATAAAGAACATAGTTCTATAAGTAAGCATAACTCGATAAAACATAATATATAATATAATATATATTATGAGTTTCATAAAATCTCTTAAGATTTGTTTTTTACTGTTGCCTGCAGGCCAGTATATATATAAGGAAAGCAATAATTATGGTGGGGCTCATGTTTAAATTTACATTATATTGACGGTATTGATAATATAATAATAATTATTAAGTTTAATTATGTATATATTTTATGTTGCTAATTTTTTTTTTATCGAATTAAAATAAGATTTAGTGAGAACAGAAATGTCTTAAAAATTATAAATTGGGTATATTTATATAATAAAATATACATTGAAAAGTTATTACTTATTATTAAGTATATTAAAATAATACAATTTTGGATTAATATTCAACTGTGTAATATATTGTAGTATTGTACACGGCACACGTGATTAGGTATGTATGTTCGATGTCGTACTATGCATTAGATGTGTATAAAACTATAAGTTAAGAAAACGATTATAATAATATGCAATAACTAATAATTAATAAGGAATCAAATTTATTATTAAGTCCTTAGTCAGTAAATATTAGCAGGTCTATTACAGTTCTATGTGTATGAACATAGGAAACTAGGTTAAGCTATGTACATAAGAAATAAGATACGACGGAAAGTGGTTCTTCAAAGGTGATCACTTGATGCTGTCGCTGCAGTTAGAACACTGCGGTAGTATAGTTTAGTGTTTATATCATAATACTGTGTGTGTTTCGATTTATAAGTCTACTGTATACGCGAGGAAGTATCGGGAGTATAGGTACGACATCGTACAATGTACACGATTAAGTATATTCGGTGTAAATAATTAAGTCAAATGTAAATGCTTTTTAAAATTTGAAATTCAAACCAGAACGACCACAGGAGAAAATTGGTAGGTAGTTAGAAAAATTGATATAGGTTGTTTTAAAATAACCCATGTAAACAACTACAGGTGAATCGATGTTATATTGGCGGAATTATTGGGTATCCTAAATATACAAAACTTCACATTAGGTACTAAATAATATCATAGATTAAATATACTAGTATATTTAATCTATGATAATATATAGTTACAAGAAATTTAAATTACAGTCATAATATTCGTCAAGATGTCAATGCTATATGTCTATATACATGACTTGTAAAAAATAGGTACCTATATGATAATTATATATATATTATTACATAACTATTATAAATAATGATACATTTTTTGTTTATTTAAATAACTACCTAGGAAAATTTAGAAAATGTACGTATTAAAACTACCAACCGGACGCGATTATCTTAAGTGTATAATAAAATAATTGTTATGGTTCTAAATACAATTTATCGAGCATCTAATTATTTTTTTTTGTCATTTTCCCTAGTTTTTATCTTCTCACTATCTGCTGTATGAAGGTTTTGTAGTAGGTATTAAGTTTTCTTAAGTTCATTGTCTATATGATTTTAAACCTTTCTCCAGATGAAATATTATGTAATTTATTGGTTAATTCCCACCTTTTTAATCCAGTACCTATATACTGTAATATTATGTTTTACATTTAAAAATCTTGGGCGTGCCGGTTTTGCCTAAGTATTACCAGAAATATTCAAGATAGGTTCCTATTCATTTTATTTTTTAATAGTTAATAGAAATATATTTCCAAAGAATTGATTGTACTGATATTAACTGTCTATAAAATAATTGCGTTTGAATTCGTGTCAATATATTTAATATTTATATATATTAATTAAGTATATTTATATATTATTTTGTATCATAATCCATGATAAATAAAATATAATAACTGAAGTTGATATTATAATATTGATAGTTTATCTAATAGAATATTAGGTATATACTTAAAATCAACGTTCGTGTTAAGGAAGTGAGAGGACACAATCTGCCACAGGCATCTTATAATGTATCAATTTTAGCCATACCTACCCGAAAATATTATTTATAATAGCCATTATCCGTAGTAGATATATATGTAATATGTTCCGACTTCCGGGATTAAAGTATCCGTTAAATTATTTCAACAGTGACCACAGAAGATAATATATATATATGTATTTAATTATTTAGCTGGTCCAATAATATGTGCGTCACAATTATTTAGGTACATAAAATCACAATAATGAATCTAATATAACTGAATTTAAAAAACGAGGTTAGTTGTAACTATATCTACTATACTTACTCTAGGTACTATAGATGATATCGCCATATCGGCACCTAATCTGGGCAACATGTCAGCTAACTATGCATTATGCGGTGTAAAACTGTGCTAGAATTGTGGGAGCTAAGAAGTGCTAGCATTATATTATATTTTTTTTAAATTACTTCTATACATTTACCAGCTTTGCCATTTTGCTATTCTGTTCTTCATTATGAGATCAAAAATTTAAATCAATTTGAAATTGGTCCTTATTTTAAGTCCATACAAATACCTACATATATACATATATATAGGTGATAAGTAGTATATATGTAGGTATGTACATCGTTATATTGTGCACTACTAAAATTTAAAATATTATAATTTGATGATTTTTATTTTCTACATGTTTTAACGTTTATTAATGCGCACACAATGACTTTGACACAGATTAAAATATATATTTTATTTCATTGTAGGTACCTACTTATATTAACTATAGGTAATGGAAAGTCATATTATTCAAATAGTTATTCTTTACCTTATATAAAAAAGAGTTAAATAACGTAAAATCACAGAATACATATTCCTCACATCTACTTAAATAAGTGATAGATACCTACTTGTATACTCCAGTTCAAACTCGTAGATCGTTACAACTTAAATAAACGTCACGGAGAGATATAGTGGTTTTTCTATATTATACCTATATATACTTTGTTTGAACAAAGACAGAATAAACGTGCGAAGTGTGAATACCTGGTTTAAGGTTTCAACTATTTAGAATCCTGTTTAAAACTAAATGTTTATCAAATTAAATGAGAAATATTCTAATAATGTTATCTTAATATTTAAATAATTATCTAAAGTGTGACAAAAATGTGCTTGTTACTATTACATTATATGATTAGTTACTTACCTACAAAGTAATATCCTTGTACCTGAATATGTACCTACACTGTTACCTACCTGAAGGGTCATTTATTACACTATAGATCGACTATAGATATATAATATGTTAAGTAATATTTTTAAATTAAAAAAAATTATAATTACTTTATCAGTAAGGTTAGGTTTTTATACCATTTTGGTTTTTTTGAAAGTATAAAAGATAGGTAGTTACCTAAGTGATATGGAAAATAGAAATCTGTTCCACGTTCTGGAAATAAAAATAAAATATTATTCTTATTTTCATATTTTGTAATATTTTTTTTTAGTGTAAATATTAATAGCATGTACACAATACAGTATAATATATTAATATAGCAATTTTCTATTTATAGTACATACTTTTTTATATGTTAGTATTATGTATTAACTTACTATAAAGTATTATTGTACTAACTATATGTCAATATGTAGTATTAATGTATACTAGATGTACCTATTTAATATTATATTTTTCATATAATATTGTAACATTGGTATTAAGTTGAATTATTTTAAGTGGGCATACAGTTCTAGATTAAACATATTATAGTATAATACGAAGTTCCTAAACAATAAATTATTTTAACGCATGGACATTTTTTTTAAAGCTTTTTAGACCATCGGTTTTTTTTAAATTAATTATTTTATAACGTGGATACATTCTATTATACTCGTATGGTAAGTAAATGTTTATGCTTCATAGTTTACCCATAGTAGAAACAAAAAATAAATATAACAATTATTTTGTCAACAATGGAGTAAATTGTAGGTAATTAAAAATAATGAGTTGTTTATAATTTGATTAGTTTACAGTTGATAGGATTAATTGACTGGGTTAGGTTAATAACTATATTGCTATATTTAACGAACGTCTCATCCGGTTATTATTAAACAATATAACCACTAGCTACTAACCAGTATTCGGTATTCACCTGCAGGTTAAATATATGTAAAAAAACAAATTATTCTTAAAATGTTGTTTAGCATATTATGATGTAAAATAAATCAATTCAGAACTAATAGATATTTAAAAGTTACAATAAACTCTTTAACATTTTATAATATAAATTTGTTTCTACATTACTATTGTCCTTTCACTTATTGACGTAGTCTAAATCGAAAGTATTTGAGTGCACTTATAAGTTATATGCTCTTTAAGTAGCTGTCAGTCCATAGCTATCTGTAACGAATAGTTACTCAATGTTTAAGATAAAAACAAGTTTTCTATTTATTGCTCACGCAAAGCTTGGGCATATTAATTACTATACACTAGGTTATAATATAAAAAATTTAAGAATACACAGTGAAGTCAATGTACTTATTCATTCGGTATTATTTACATTATATTTTAAGTCAAAATAATAACATAGAATCAACATTATTATAATATTAGATATACATTTTATAATAATTTTATTTTGAAAAAATGATAATCATATACATTGTAAGCCACTTAAATATTTTATGTTTTTTCTCAGATTAGTATCTATTGAAAACGATGTACTCTTTAATACAATTTACCGCTCATACCTTGATGGTTCACTCATTATTAGATATATATACTAAAGTTTACTAAACGATAATGATAGTAATTCTTATTAATGAATAGGAATCGTTTCATAAAAAAACTTTATTTTCCACATTCAGTTATTATCATCACAACTTCACATTGTTTTAATAAGATTTAAAATAAAATGTTAAGTCTTAAAATTGCTCTAAATTTAATTTTAAGTCATACGCACCACTCAAAATATATTATGATGACATTTCCATGGTTGGGATTTAAATTAAATTTAAAAAAATGTATCAGCCGATGACTATTTCTATTGACATATGATATTGTTTTTATTAAAGGATTATCACGTTGATATGAAAGTATTATAGTTATTCGTAAGAGAAAAATTAATAACACAATTAATTATAAAATCAAAATTTCAAGTAAATATTTTTTTATTCAGTTAATATTTGGTCATGTCTGGATACATAATGTCATAATATATGCATGAATATTTGCGTGTCTACTGTGTTATTAGAGCTACAAGTCTCTACGAAAACCTAGTTATAACCTTAATAACCTTTCCTTAATTGAACAACATCTAGGTAAGTTCTAGTTAGTAGTTATTGTAATTTAATATTGATGTGATTATATTTATACTGTAAAATGTGATGTTCTTTCAACGGTGTTTATTTGAATTTAAATGCATCATTTAATATTAATGTTGTTGAAGTTCAAGGTCTCCGAGGCCGTTGAACGCGAAGTTTAATCATGCAAGTTTTTGAAATTGATGTTGTCTTTTTGCAGTGTTTAGAAATAGTATTTATAATATTAAGTCGATTCAAAAAAAAGTATGTACCTACGTTATTATTTAAATTAAAAACATTTTTAGTAAGTAGTTACCAACATTAGTCTAAAAATAAAAGTATTTTCATATATTTTGGGTAATTTTGTATTCTGATTGTATATTGATATGTACAATAATTTTGTATAATTGTTAAACTATTGTATGATTTATGTTAAATCGAAACATAATTAATAAATAATAAATAGTAAATATTATGTAAAATTATTGAGAATATTTTATAAACCGTTTCAATAGTACCTATCATAGTATCATTGGTTATACGTTTTTTTTTTAGCTTCTATAGCTTATTAATTAGGGCCTTCGCTGCTTTTAATATTTTATCTCTATCTAGTACTTACAATATCTTCTAATTTCAATCCTATATATTTTTCGAGGTCTGATTTATTTGACTGTGTCTATTCACCTCTGTCTAGGTCATCTCCTAGGTCTGTATGTTCCCATCGATAGTGCCTGTCATAACATATTTTATTATACCAGTGGATCTCTATGCATGTCCCGCCCATTCTAAATGTTTGCATTTTATAAATGATTTGATATTGGGCTTTAGGTTCATTTGGTTAACTTCTCTATTGACCTAAACAAATGGTCTATGATAGGGCCATAGATACGTCTCAGTAATTGTCTCCTTTTTAATGTCATCAACATTCTCTTCATCGCCGTTCGTAACCAACCACGTTTTGTATTATGGGATATAACTGGTCGTATTATTGGTAGCTTGAGTAAAGGGTTGATTTTGATTTTATAGATAGTAACTTTGATCTTAATAATTTTCCCAGTGCAAAATATCCTTTATTAGCAGCCGAGATTCTTAATCTCATCTCATGCATATTATTTACATTGTATATATTAGTTCCCAAATATTTAAAATCGGTTACAGTTTGAAAAATGTGATTGTATACCAGGTCCTGTGCATTCCCAGCTCTTCTGTCTACAACCATATTATACTACCAGTTACCACATAGTACCTATTGGCTATTTATAATTCAGTGGTAGGTATAATGTATTAGCCAATGAGTTTTTATATTATCAATACTATACAGTTATTTAACCTACGTAATATAAAATACCAAACACACGTTTTGTTACTGTAATACATTGATAGACAATAGTTAGATAGTACACAGATAATTAAGATTGTACAAAAATGCATCAACGTATATCAGAAGCACACACATAGGTATACATTATTATTATTATTATTATTCATTGATGATATTTTACAAATTAAACACAAAATTCAAATATTAATAGTATTCATTAATCATTGACGAATTAATTAAAAATTACCCGTCAAAATGCATTAAAAATTAAACAAAAATGTATCACTTTTCAAAAATATAGGTACCCATTTGAATTTTAAAAGTTAACCTTCAAATCCCTTTGCAATTTATTAATAAAAAAAATAATTATATAATATCATATTTATCTAAATTATATGACTCCAAATCGGTTTCATATATAGGTCATTTTTTCCTAATTTTAAGATGTCATTATGAAATCTATTTTTACTTCAAATTTGAAGGATCCTGTGCTTATATATATCTATCATAAAATGAATCGCAAAAATTCAAAATAGTGGTATATATTATGTTATTGTACTCACCTCCCCCCACCAACAAAAAAAAGATTTATTTTTGCAATATTTTTGTGCAAATAATTAGTGCTAAATTCCTGTGAATTCCTTATTAGTAGCTTTTCTTAATTCCTGCTTTACCCGTTTGCCGGGAAAGTCGAATTTTCCCCTTGTGGGGCGGGGCTGGTAACATATATACCTCAATCGAATAGCATTTCAGTAATTTTATTTTATTAAATTCATATTATGCTTTTATTAAATTATAGACATTTTGTAGGTACCTACCTACATAGAATTTTAATACATAATGGATACCCGAAAAACAATTTTACCACTAAGTGCCAATATATAATATGCCCATGTATATAGTACAATTACATAGACACATAGTATTGTGTATACTGTTTAGTGTTTACAGTTTACTATATTATATTGTATAAAACAGTGGTTTTCAAACTGGGTGCCGCGAGCATTCACTGAGTGTACCGTGGTCTTCCGGAAAGTTCAACTATTCTTCCAAGAATAAAATTATAAAAATATAATTAATAAAAATTTGTTAGCCCGTCAAGCATACATTTCTAATTAAATGTAGTTACTTACATAATTATAATTCAAAGCAATTTTGTTCATCTAATTATTTAGTGCAAAAAAAAAGGTCAGTGTGCCGTGAAAATTTTTTGAGGAGCACTGTGGCCGCGTTCAATAAAAGTTTGAAAACCACTGGTATAGAAGAATACCTTTATATTATTTTATACGACTATATAGATTGTGCACACAATTCATTAAATATGTAAATACAAGAGAAGTAAAAATTTTAACCAGAGCACGAAAAAAAAAAATTAAAATTAAATAATATGTGTACCCGTAGAAATAAGATAAAATAATAACTATATGAATAATGGGAGTGGGTTTGTAGGTAATGTGTACCCGTTAGGTTTGCTAACCCGGGCAAGTGTGATGTTATTATTTATATTAAATTAAAACTGAAAGTACCTAGATAATCGTATCGGAATAGTAGGTAGGTAACATGTAGAATTCATTCAGAAATTGATGCCGATTCATTGGAATGGATTCAAGAATCAGACATAAGCTTATGATAATCTGTGAAGTATAAAAAGCTATATTAATTTATTATTGTTGTAATCGATTTTTTATGATTTATTTTAATTTTAATGTTGATATTTTGGTATCATGTTTCGTTTGACTTGTGTTTTTAACCTATATATTGTAAATTTTTAATCATATATGTAATACCATTTACCATTTATACTTATTAATGTTGATTTTCAAGATAGCCAAAGGTAGGTACGCTAAAAAAAAAAACCAATCTAAATATAATATATTCGAATAGGTATTTAAAATAAAAACCAATGATAGAATATCCATTATGGAATAAATGGTTCCAATTGTGTATTGATACGTACTGGACAGTTTTTTTTATAATTAATAGGTATGTTTAATATGATAAAATTATTTAAGACAAATTGTCCTTTGAATAATAGAATAAGAAACTTATTGAATATGTATAATATATTAACGTACTTCTTCATTAGGACTAATACTAAATTACTTATGTAATTTAAGTGATAATACATTTATACAGTTATGCTGTAACTCGATGTTATTAATATCTATTTAACAATATTATAGTGACAATTATTTGACAATTTCTGCAGTTGATTAAAAAAAGATATTAGAAACTTAAATTATGTAAGGTTGTTTTAAATTTTCAGTTATTATTTATTTGATTATATATATGATACTGATGAAGAAATTCATAACCGACTAGAAATAATACCTATATAATCAAAATAAAACAAAAAACAATGTTCATTGTCCAGCATATAGGCATATTGAAAAAATACAAAGCAAATAATACGTTTTGATTGTGTTTGTATAGTAAACTTTGGCTTAATTATCATTGTACTATAATAATACGTCTATAACTATGCATGGTGGCATACACTAAGAAATATTGATCATCTACGTAGTTTCTATTTTTTCTAGTTAGTAGTTGAACATATAAGGACAAAATCTGTTCTGCCTTCTATAGTACACAATTTTAAGTCGTTAAAAACAACATTTTTCTAAAAAATATATATATTCTTATTTCTTACCATTTTAGATTCTCAGCGCAACGATGTATGTACAGGGGGGGGGGGGGGCAAGCCCGTTTTTATAAAAAATGTATATTATTAATAAAAAACTACAATTATTACAAGATTTTGTAGTTAAACATTTATAAAATGTTCAAATTTCATAGGATTGAAAATTTAAAACAAGGTTCCACATAAGTAGGTTATTCTGTAACCAAAAAATCTCAAAAATATAAAAACACAGTTTTTTTATATTTATTTTGTGTTCAAATTTGGACGAAATTACTTATTAAATAACCAAGAACAACAATTTTAGTTATTTTGTTGTAATTTTATAATAATAATTCAACTTACCGGCTACCGTATTAATAATAAGTAATAAAAATAACCATTAGGTATAAACATAATATAAAATATCTACACTGACATACCGTCTCCGCTCAGAATCGTTTTTCGTATACTTTATCTATTTCGTATATTATATCATTGAATTCAAATTTAATATCATTCATTATATAGTGACCCACGTGTAACCTATTGTACAGCAGAGCAACATCCACTATTATATACTATATATATCCACTTGCCTACATTTTTATTGTTAACGTTGTTAATTTTTTTTTTAAATTTTGAATGACAATATTCATATTTCGAATTTTGGACGAGTAGTTTATGTCTTATAGCTTTATAAGTATATACATTTTAAATGAGCGAAGTGGATAGGTAGTAGCCAGTAGGTACCCAAAAATGTTGGTTCATTACTCCCAATCGTCTAAACTTTAAACACTTATACGTTATAAATTATAAGTTATAACTATAAACTACTTGTCCAAATTTGATTTTATAGATCGAAATATTCCAAATAATATTTTTATTCTTCTTCGGAAAATGAAACTTAAATAATGTACTTGTCGTTCTAAAGAGTAAAAAACTAGAAAAAAAGTTATGTTTTTAACGACTTAAAATCATGTAAATGAAATATTTTCAAAAATGTAATTTTTTTCAGAAATAATGAGTGTCTCGTGTTGAACGGAATACATTTGAAAACAATTCTGCTGAAAATATATGAATAGGCACCCTAGACCGAATAAATTATAAAGAAAATAACTCAAATTGATAATGTGACATCGAAATGATATGTTATTGTTTAACTAAACAGTATGATTCTCCTCACAAGAACTACTCATTTCTCGTTAATGCTTTTCAAGATTGTGAGTGTTTGACGTTAAAAAAAATCACCTAGTATAAGAATTAGGAAATAAGAATACATTTTTATTTCCAGTCATTATGGTATTTACATAATTTGTAAAAGTAAACCTAAGTTTTGTAGTTAAGTAAATTTTGTTTTTCCATACAAAACAATTACTCCAACACCCCACTGTTATTTCTTAAAATAGGCAGGGGAAAATTATATTGCGATACATTGGTACTAGGTAGGGATATGGATATATTATTAGCATGCAAAATCATCTTAAGAGTATACATTTTGTTAAACAATGTAAGAAATATTCAGTAACGAGGCATCGCAAGAGAAAGTATTTTAAATTGTACACAGAAGTTGATTGGCATTTTTATGTTTGTTATAATCATATATTTTTCATAAATCGTTTGACAACAACAGGTGCGTATATTATAACTATCTATTATAAAGTATATAGTCATTTTTTTTTTTCGCGGACATTATTATACCGGGCCCACTAAAAATTATCTTTATGAAAAAACTATAGTAAATATTTATAATATAAGATATTATAATATTATATATTTATATACCATTACTGATAGCCTTCGGTTTTGTTGTTATACAATTTATCTTTATTTCAGAAAGAAAGAATTACATTATATATATTTACTTGTCATGTTTATGGTTTTTATTTTTATTTTTTGTGTTAAAATTTGAAACATTTGATCGTAAACAAAATATTTTAAAATTCATCAATTTAAAATAATAAAACAATTATACAGACGAATTAGTTTTCAATATAGTCAGTGTTATTAAGCTTTCAAAATCTATTTATGTAGTATTTACACATTATTATGTCTTTTAAGTTTTAATAATATATTTAATATTTTTAGATAAACTATAATTATATCTTACAAGTATAAAAGTATAAGTTTAATAATATATTAGGAATAGTAAAATTTAGTAATACTCATTTTTTTGTAGGTACTTACCTACTGATTATATTTACACTTCTCATTGAGCTAAAAAAAAAAATAGCACTGATTAATGCATACATAATTCATAAATTTATTATCCTTTTAGGGCTTTTAAATTGTTATTGTAGGTAGATATACTGAAGTATGAAGACACTATATGTTTTAAAGAGTTATAACTATAATATATGAACGTGTATTTAAATATTTTTTCAGCGATGTCACCGACAAAAGCTTCTGACATTACGGTGGGCGATGATGATCAGAAAAAGCACACGGATGACTGGTGGGCATGCTCTGAGCCTTGTGCATTACCAAAGCATGTTCAAGAAGTGGCTTTGATTCAGTTACGGGAAAATGAAAGTGTTCGTAATCAAGCTATTTCTGCGTTTCGACAGTGGATATTAAAAAATGCGGATATTCAAAACGTAAATACTGGTATGGTAAATAATTATATTTTAAAATGTTTTTACGAAATTCGATCAAAAACTCTTAATAATTTTATTTAGTATAACTTACGTCTTAAAGTAAACTCTAGATTTTTATTTAAGAAGCAAAGTTACAGCTAGTAGAGCTCAATAGACGGTTGTTTAGAATTTAAATAATCAAGTTATTGATCCTACTCGTAAATCTAACTATTTTAAAGTGTACAGACAGACTATATCAAGAGATACCAATATAAGTAAATATAATAATATTAGTGCCGAAAGGCGAATACTTCTATGTAGTAGATAAATGATAATATTTAGACATATGTATGAAATACAAATAATATATTTCAATAAAGTTAATAAAATAAAAACTTGAAAAGTTATTTCTTTTACGATCTCTTGACAAAAATATGACGGAAATTAATAATTAACTATACAGTTATAATTTCCCACGCACGTTGAATGTAATAGGTAGACGTAATTTGGGACATGGTTTATCAGCGGTATATCGGCCCAGATATTCACAATAGTTAAATTATTAATTTCATACCAACAATTATAATTATCCTAAAGTGTTTTTATATTTTCACCAAACTCATTTGACCATAAACTTTGCTACATAGAAAAATTGCAAGACACGTTCTTAATTTGTCCAATATACATTCAAATATGCACTAATGACTAAATATGTAAAATAAAACTGTTATACAGTTATATAACATATTTATAAATCACCCATCACTCACATCGTAATGCAACCTTCCTAGAAAAATATTTAAAAATAAACTAGAAGTCCTCAACCCCAATATAGGTAGTAATAGTTATTATAATATGGTAATTTTAAATTTGTATGACTTATATTATTTAGGTTTTGGGTAATATACTATAATATATATTATGTATTGTATTATAATATATATTGTACTTTATGATTATTTGCTATACATTTCTAATGTAATTCCTTAATAGATATACATTAAACGAGAGTCACTTAATTATAGGTATAGAATACTAAAATAATTACTTCAATATATTTTTGTACTTGCGATTATTCGTTTAAAATAATACATTAATATTTGATATTTCAGATGAAAACTTTTTGTTACGATTCTTGCGTACTAAAAAGTTTAGTTTACCGATGGCTCAACAAATGCTGCTTAAATATTTGAATCTTCGACAAAGATTCTCAATGTACTTCATGGGCTTAGACTGTTTAATTCCATCAATCAATGAACTTATTGACTCCGGATACATGTTTGTATCGCCTTTTAGGGATAACCAGGGTCGGCGAGTTATTATTGGTACTGCCAGTAAGTAAAACAATAAAATACGAACAATTATTACCTACTACATTGTAGTATTGAATATAGCTATACAAATGAATATAGGTATAAATAAAATTAAACTAATATATTTCGTATATAAGTAGGTACTAGCATTGATTATGAATACTATAATATAGTAGTATTCATAATAAATGGTACTAGTTAGAACTTAGAGCTAGTAACCAGTAGGTAATTTGTGTCAGAACACAACTTATTTAAAAGGAAAATTTAAAAAAAATATTCTAGAACTTCCGTTTTTCACAGAGTTAATTAACTCTTAAGGTTCGATGGCACAATTATAATCTGTCGCTCGGACTTCGTTTCCAAGTTATAGCCATTTAAAATGTATAATGAATCACGGTAATCACGTCCTGTCGGTGCTTGGCGTACTGGCATGTGTAGATAACACGATCGTATGAAGCCGGACTCACACCAAAGTCGCGCGTGTGTCATAGTCCATAGGCGTGCCTTTTATCGTATTCTGATTGGGTATTGTTATCAAGGTATAACTTTTATTAATGATGGTTGACTATGAATTTTCCAGTTTGTCCGTGTTCAACTTTTGGACACATTTTATTTTTTGATTTGATTTGTATTTTGACTGTGATATTATAGTGGCAGTCAAACGGGAGAGGGAGCAAGGGGATAGATTCCCCATGACTTTTTTCAATATTTATAATAACTTAGATATAGGTTTAAACGGTAACTATAAATTATATTATTAATGATCAAATAGTGTATGTTGAAAAATCCGCCACTCCTCCCTGCCGTCCATGACAAAACCATTTTTCTCTGTGTGATAAAAATACCTAGGTATGTCTGCAGGTTACATAAACAATCACTAAACATTTAACGAATCAATAGTGAGCTTTAATGGTCCCTTAAACATGATTTATTGGCCAATGATTGCGGTTTATTAAATTATATTGAACCATTAAATAAATCGATTTGTTATGCAATTTGTTATGTAATTTGATAATACCTAACGTGTAACATCACCTGCAGTTAAATATGACAAGCAGACAGCCTGCCGGTTCCAGTCACTTGCGGTTCTCAAATCGTAACATTGCCTGTTAAAATAACACAAGTATAGTCCCTTCCTACGCCCTGCAGCTCTGGCCGTTCAGTACTATATTGGTTGTTGTGTTTGCAGGGTATTTACAAATTAAATTTTAAAATGCAAATGGTTTTATGTGATCTAATGATTTAACACTACACGTCTATAACACTAATATACACTAGTATACTATAGGTAACAATAGGTACATTATTGATTTGTATCTAATAAAATTACTATTTTTTTTTTATAAACAAAATATTTTTATTTATTTATTTATTTTTATTCAATGATATACATAATTATAATTTACCTATTTTTATTGTTTCAAATATTTTACTCAATTCAACCAAAAATACATAATTAGTCAATTTTTAAGTCTATACACAATGTCATTATAATATAGTGTGTATAAATATAAAAATATAGTGACTATATATTTATAGAGTATTGAACAATTAAAGCGTTAACTTAAAAATAAACAGTTATCCTGTGATTACATGATGATAAATGTATAGGTACCGAGTGAGGACGTGAAATTGGTAACAGATCACATACATATAGGGTTTTCAAATTCGAATTATAAGCGCGTACTGCGCGTTCTCTCTCAATGGTGAACCATAAATATTATAGTGTGCTTACATTTTATTTGATTTACAGGAGGCTTTGATCTTCGAAAATATAGCAATAGAGACTTGGGTGTTGTGCATGTAATGACCTATGAGACATTACTAAACGATGAAGTCAATCAGGTCATGGGATTCACCCACTTCGGTGATTTATACTCCATAACTCCAGCGTATATAACTCTGTTCGCTCCTAATGAATTCGCCACTCTCATCAAGTGGGGAGAGGTAAACATTACAGATGAACAATTTTGTTATTAGCTTTTTGTATATTTTGCATATGGTTACAGTCTTACTCATATACTAATATACTCGGTATATTATTTTAATTATTCACTTTTACTTTTACATTTTTTTATGTATCCAATGACCAGGTAGGGTCACACTAAGTATAAAAAGTGAGTTTTTTATTGGGATACTTGATAACCCATACAATTATACACAACGTATACAATTTGTTTAATTTAACTAATTAACAAGCATATACATTTAATTACATTTATAATCATTTAATTTTGAATATTTAAATATCTATATTCACTATTAATTTTGTTTATGAACATACTAGCTATGTCCTATATACACTGAACTGATTTTAATTGAATCATTTTCGAATGCAAATATATATTTATCATTACTTTTATACTTAAAATAATAATACTATACCTACATACCGCGACCGCAAAGAAATTAGTCTGTGTTTGGTGTTCATCTTCTTAAATAATATAAACATTTGAAAACATCTTATTATGAATCCTACTATTATATATTATTATTTATTTATTTTATCACCTAACAATAAAAAAAATATTGATGTATAGTTCTATATAGTTGATATCCATTAATGGGTTTTAATAAGATCGTATGTTAAAATATAAATAACACGTTTTTTTTTTAATTTAACTCCTTACTTATAAAAATAGTTATGTCTAAAAAGTTATTGCCATTTTTTTTGTTAATAGCAATCAATTCCTATGAGACATAAAGCAATACACTTGTTGAACGTGCCATCGCCGATCAAGTTTGCTTATGATTATTTCCAATCAAGAATAAGCCCAAAACTCAGTGCACGAATGAAGGTATGAAATTAATAAAAATTCGAGTTTGATTTGTGATTTTGGCTAAATAATATATATATACATTTTTTATAGTATTTGTCATTTGATCTAATTGGATGGTAGATCAAAGCACGCCTAAATCTCATATCGCTATCATAATGACATGATATTCAATATAATTATAATTTTGGAAAAAACAATACTTAAACAAACACCTTAAAAAT
The DNA here is from genome assembly GCF_005508785.2 of Acyrthosiphon pisum. Taxonomy (NCBI): domain Eukaryota; kingdom Metazoa; phylum Arthropoda; class Insecta; order Hemiptera; family Aphididae; genus Acyrthosiphon; species Acyrthosiphon pisum. Next base: position 1,671,109 of record NC_042494.1, read on the forward strand.
ATGGTTTAGTGTGATTATGTTCACTATAGACGTAATGCGTAAATAGGCCAAATTGTTTTAGGCGACTAAGGAAAACGTTTTATACCCCCCCCCCCCCCCAACAACTAAAGCTCTTTAGATAAAAATAAAAATAATTATTTACACCATTATATCAATTACATTCAATCATGACTGAAATCATGACGTTAATTTATGCATTAAACATTAATTATATAATATTCTATATATATATAAATTAAGAAAATGGAGTAAGATTTACAGTTGACAAACACACATATCTGTGGTGAAATACTACACTGATTGCAGATCATATTATTCTCTCACCACATTTTCTACGGAAATCACAACAATTCTTACCGACCTATATCGGCTATCAGAAATCAGATTACTAAAAAGTAAAAACACACAAATACAGTTTTAGATAATGATTGTATTATTTTTTTTTCAATTTTAAAATAATTGATGAAAAATTTGACATTCACTAAGTAATTATTTGATAAAGAATATATTTGGGGACTTGGCTAAGTTTATGGATGGGTCTAACTGTGTGAGTCCCCTCAACGGTTACAAGCAGGGGAGGAGGTATTTGTACAAATGGTGTTGACATATTTTTCATTATATGAGAAAATCCTGCCTTTTAAAAAAGGTCTAATTTATATTATTAACATTTTAGATGTACAATTCACTTTCCGAGTTACACGAGACACTTGATAAAAAAGTTTTACCCAAAGAGTATGGTGGTGAAATGCCAATGGCCGAAATGATCAGTAATTGATTCTTTAACTATAAATACAGATACTATAATATTGCTAGCTGTACATACATTTGTTAATTTTTAATTTACATTTTTTGTTTAGGCTTATGGAAAAAAGAATTACTGGCGAATAGAGAAAAATTAATAGCATTAGACAATATGCGATTATTATCAGATAAAAGCATTATAACAAGAAAATCGAAAGCTGATATTAATCATAATTTAATCGCTGGATTCAATCAGCTAAGTGGCAGTTTTCGAAAACTGGAAGTAGACTAACTACTAATTATTATTAGTAATTATTATACTAATTACATATATTGTAAATAAGTAATACATCTGTAATTCGTAACTTGTGAAAAACTTAAAACTCTTGGTTTTTTTCATCATGTAAATTCTTCATTATTATAATATAAGTTTTATTTTTAAACAAGTACCCTCATAGATTTATATTAATTTTATATAATAATAATTATTAATTATCGTTACCTTATTTTTATTCATGCAATTCTTGTAATATTTTTTAATTCACTTGTATAGTAGATACTTATTTTAGTTATGTACATTCAAATTAAAATTTGTTTGAATTAGCATAATACCTACATGATATAATAATATTTTAGTTGCAAAAACTAAATATCTGATTAAATATCTGTTATCAATTATCATAATACTGCAGTAAAACTTTTGTAAACATAAATTATATTTATTTTTTTTTACGTACATTTAATTAAGTATTTGTTTTTAAATTAATACCATGAAAAAAAGAACGATTTTATACAATTAAGAATAAAATTGACTAATAAGATATAAATGTATTAGAATAATGATTAAAGAAAGATTTTATAATTTGTATCTAATACATTATACATATTAATATGTATAGTATGTTTTCCATATAAGGAACTTGATTTTTTTAGGGTTTGCACGATTCTATTTATTTCATATGTACCAGGTACCTAATTTATCTTGTAACATGAAGGTATTAGGTAATTGTTATGTTTCATTAAATTAGAAGGCGCAGGTTAGGTTTGTTATATTTTAGATTCTGAGCGGAGCGATGAATGTATTGATTTCACAATGATTTGTGTTTTTTTTATTTTTTATTTGTGTCTGTGTACACGATAATTAGTTGAAATAACGCTTCAATTTTCAACTTCAGTATCTTGTTCGATGGGAAAGTGAATCTAGTTGGTGCATTGGGGAGGTCAAAATTTAAAATTCCCAGTAATTTTCAAAAAAGCTGGGAAAACAAAAAAAAAATTAAGGAAAAACTGGAATTTTTACGCAAAATTGGTTTTTGACAAAATCGATTTTGGTTTTTTTCAGTTTGCATATATAGTCATACTTTGATTTTTATTAACCACAGTAATAGAATGTATTAAAATATATATTATATAGATTTAAAAAAAAAAACAATTATATTCTAAATTTTAAAGACAGTACCTCTGATAATATTTTCAAGGTTTTGGAGGTTTCGATATTTTTTTTTATATATGTTTACTAAATGAGTAGAATAAGAAGAACTAAAAACTATTGGAATGCAATATGGAAGTCCAATATTAAGGAAGCGTGCAGGTCACGGTGCGTGATTATGAATATTAATAATGATAATATCATAGAGGTATGTATCGACGAATTTACTTGACTTCCTACAACTGCAGCCCACTCGTCCCACGATTATTCACAAAATATATTTGACGTCCGATAATATGTACTGCTGCAAGTGTAAAGATTGTACATTTTATTATTTAACAATATCTATAATAATATTTACGTTAACGTATTCATTGGCGTAATTCCGTTAAATTTCATCGGTCCAATAATCATAAAGACAAATTATTAAGTCATATATTCAAAGCTCATTGCATCGCTCACTTAAGCTATCTTTGTTATTTAATTACACACAATTATTCTGAACATAATCTATCTGTATATTTAAATATTTTAAACACTGCCTAATACAGCAATACAATAGTTATTATTTTATGTTATTAAAATTTAGTCACTAGCTTATAAGTTATAATAATAGCATAATATTGATATAATTGAATATTATATTATTATATTTATTATTGATATAATATAATTGATTTATAAATTGGTGTCTATAATATTAATAAGTATGCGATGACATAATATTATTACATAACGTTATTTTATTATTTGTTCAGTGTCGTGTAAAAAATTCAACAAGACATTGAAACAGTATTAATAGTATAATAATATAGTAACTAGAGGTAGGTTGAAATCAAAATATTTCGTTCAAAATCGAGCCAAACCCGAACCAAAAATTTCGTTTAATACCGAACTTAACACGAACTGAGCTTTTGAATTAAATGTCGAATCGAACGAGTGTATATTTGTTTTTGAGTTCGTACATTTCTTTAGAGTTTTAATTAATTAGATAATTTGAAATTTTTGTTCAAGTTCTGTTCGGTTTGGCTTTTTTTTTAAACTAAGTTCGATTTTCCCAACTTCGGACAGTTTGGCGTGCTTCTATTTAGTAGGATTAAAGTTCAGCTTCAGGCTTCAGCTGATTTCAGCAGGTACAGATGCATATAATTGCACCTATTAAATACCTAATACCAAGGGGTGCAAGTGCATCGCCATGCCTCCCTTTCCCTCCCCCGCCACAAATACATCAAAGTTTTGAATTCATATTTTATTGTGTAGACACCATTCATATGTACCGCACACGCAGTACGATACGGCATAATAATAATATTAATATCTTATATCTGAGTTGGGTTTGTGCATTTAGGTAACTGAACAGCTACTGTACAAGAATATTAGGTACACTGAACGGCTAAACGCATTGATTGTCGGAGGAGGCATGCCATCCAGCCAGAATTTATTTTTTAGAGGGGGAGTGCTTTAATTTTATATTTAAAAATAATACGTTGGGGACTTTACAATCATCAATCTTCATCATAATATATTAACGATATCAAGTATAAAATATAAGTATAGAACCCGTATAACAATAAATATTTTGTAGAAATCTCAGTTATATAGCATGCAATACGCATATATAATATATATATAAAAAAAATTTAGTAATTTTAAAGATTTAACCGACATTTTATATAAATACCTACCTACTCTTTTACAATTGCTCAATATTTAACAGAATTACAAAAACACAAACCTGAGTGTTCATTCATATCCTGAAGGAAACAAAATATTATATTATTAGATTCTATATCTGAGTGCATTGCTAATGTAATTTATAAACATTTTAATGATGCTAAAATGTTTAACATTTCTGTAGACAGAGTACATTTGTTGTATCGAAGAAAAAGCAAGTTTCATTTATAGGTAGGTATGTTTATTGTTTATGAACAAAATAAACGTTTTAAAGAAAGATTACTGGCACTTAAAGAATTGTCAAATACTAGTGGTATAGATTTGGCTAATCTATTCAAAGATTTTGAACAGAATTTAGATACGATTCAAATATGCGAGGTCAATATAATGGACTACAGAGCATTATAAGAGCAGAAAACCATAGTGCTGTTTATGTTTGGTGTTATGTATGGATATACATTGATTGAACTTGGTATAGTTATTAGTTGTAGATGCCGTTTCAATAGAAACTAATGCAATTGATCTATTTTGGTAATTTGGAGCAATTGATTGACTTTTTATGTTCCAGTAAAAAATAGTAGCATTGTTTGAAGAAAATAAAAAATAATATCCAAAACACCGAGTTAAAAGAGTGAAAAAATAATAACCACTCGGTGGATGTCGCATTATTATGCTTTATTGCTATACATAATATATTATTGGCAGTGTTGGGAATAGATAACTAATAATTTATCTAGATAAAGATAAAGATGACTAATAATTTTTGTCTAGATAAAGATAAAGATAATTATACTAAATTTGATCTAGATAAATATGAGATAATTTCATGTTTAATTTTGAAAATATTCAGGATACCTACTTGAGTCTACAGGTAAAAAAAATACATAATTTAAAATTTTTTAAAGCAGAGGACAGAGGTCGTACAGATCGGTTAAGCGGTAACTGAAATACTGGGAATTCTAATAGGGTTTTATAAATATTAAATTGTTATATTTATATATTACAATTATTATAATATTATTATGCTTGTGAGTCCAATATCCATGAATGTTGGTTCATTTTTGTCGGTTTAAAACAATAATTATTTTTCATACTTTGTACACAATTCTATGAAACGGGTATCAGCTAATGAGACCATCATCATTTTGTGGTGGCCAGCGGGTAACAGGGATAGATGTTTTTGCTTTTGCTATTATTAGTTGTTCTTACAATCTTACCTACTACATGCCCATTACATATTTCTATTTTAAGGGTTTTCTCTTTTTTTACGATGTAAAACCCAGACTAACAATAAATATTAATAAATATTAGAATCATGGTATTATAATGCATATTACTAAACGTGTTTTCTATGTAATAGATGAAAAATAGGAAAATGTAAAAATAAAATAATAAAAATATTTTCAATTTTTAATTTTTTTTTTTTAGTTCATTTAAATAAATTATCTAGATAAGTACTCATAGTTAACTAGAATTTTATCTAGATGAAGATAAAGATAACTGAGTTGAAATGTATCTAGATAAGATAAAATATAAATCATTTTTATCTAGATAACTTATCTAGATATTTCCCAACACTGATTATTGGTAAATTTTGATTCTATTATGGAATATGGTTACACTAAATATATCAAAGAAATTGAAGGACCTGGTGATAGGCGTTCTGAAGTGAATGCTGGAGGAATTTTAAAATATTTTACTACAAAAACATTTGTATTGAGTATTGATTGCTATTAGTTTTGAAATTATGTTCAGTATTTTGGAAAAGATATCTCCAAACTTTTACAGAGTTTCAATTTATTTTACGTTTTAACTATGATAGAAAATAATTTAAATTCAATTTCTGAATTACGCACTACGCACTAGGACATGATTGAAAAATCAAGTGAATTTATTAATAAAAGTAATAGTTTGAATTTGAACCATTACCTTCGCAGCGCAGTCACCAGTCGTAAAAGAAAACTCATGCCAGGGAAACGTGCTATCGGTGAAATATCATTAATCCAATTAAAAATTTTAAAATAACAACTTACTATGCTTTGATTGACTGTATCCACTATCCATACACAAATTACGGAAACTTCTATTGAACAATCTTGTTAAAAAAAAATCAAAATTCCAAATAATGTAACTTTAGGGTTGCTTAAATATAGTGGAATTTTATGAATAAAAAGATTCAATAAAGTTAAAAAAAAAACCAGAAAGTCTTCCAAAAAACGTATGTACTATTTTTTGTAAGTTATATGAAAAGTTTATTGAGGCCGAAACAGCTAGAAGAGAATATTTAGAATTTTGCAAGTATTTTGAAATATTAGAAAAATGAAAAATATTGCGAACCATACTTCACGGAAAGGGTGAAGTAGGTTTAAGTTCTAAACACTCGATTAAATTTCAAGAAGATACTAAAAAATCTGATACAGATGACGTAATGCGAATAATTTCCAGGCGGAATCAACCTGACAAAACAATGAAAAATCTTGCCAGTTTAATTTCCATATTTCAGTATGTTTTACCTATAATAATAAATATTAATAAAAAAAAATTGTCTTAAAATTTATAACTAAATTATATAAAACTTAATTATTTTGTTTTAGGTTATTTGAAAATCATGGCTCTTTAAAATCATTGTTTCTAACATTGTATACAATTCTGAAAATCGCAATACCTTTTAGAAGTGTGGAAACAGAACGTTCTTTCTAAAACTAAAAAACAGACTTCGTTCAACAATATACAATAATAGGTTAGAATTTCCTCTGAGCAAGATATCGATCTTGATTATTTAAAAATTATTTCAATATTTAGTCAAAAGTGTACCTACATCTTATTTAAAATCTCACGTGATATTTTTTATCCATTGTTATTTTTTTTTCAAATATATTGCTAATATACATATATGTAATAATGTTGTTAATTGGCCCACTATTCTTTTTAGTTCTTAAATGAATTAATGTTTTGGTCATAATATCTATATTAACTTGCACATGTAATTTTTTTGAGAGGTTGGGCCCAATCCTATTACTTGGTGTAACAGATAACATTGCAAATACATGGAAATAAGGGCCGAAGAATATAGAAAGAAAAATATTTAATAACTTTTGGTTGATTAGGGGGAGGGGGGGTGTTTCAACCAAGCCTGGATTAAAGGGGGGTCCAGGAGGGGCACGGTCCCGGGGGTCCATTGATTTCGGGGGCTCATTTTTATCCCACAAAATATTTATATCGTAATACGTTGAAGGTTGAAAACAGTTTTCAAAAAAAAAAAAAATACCTAATTTTAGTAGGCAGTAATTATAAAATAAAAATGTTCTAAATTTTATATCATGAAAAATTACTAAATAGTAAATTATATTAAATATATAATTGATATTCTATGATGATATTTATACATAAAATGGGAGTTGTGATAAGTAGTAACTACATAGTACGCATGTAGATGATTGTCTATTATTACTATCTATGATTGACAATTGTACGTGGTAATATAGTACAAAATTAAACAATTGTAAAAATGTAGTGATATAATTTTTTGAAGTTAAATTTGAAAGGTGGCTCACTAATAAGTGTATGGTGTCCCGGGGCCCAATTAATCCTTAATCTGGGCTTGGTTTCAACACTCAAAACACACCCTTGTTTACTCCACTGCAGTATAATATGTATTATTATATTTTCAATATAATATATTGTTATAAAACTAATATTTAATTGTGTTTTTCAAACGACCGTCATCGCTTATAACTACACCATTTATAACTGCTTGCCTGCAGTATGTGCGATTGTTCGCTCCCGTAAGGTCACGCGTACATTATATATTATTATTCCATCGCTGCGGCGAGTCATTTATAATAATTAATAATATTATATTATATTATATTATAATAACGCGTATATTATGCGCCGTATAAACTATATAGATGCTTATTATGTAGGTACCGCGAACGGGAGGAGAAGTCAGAAAACGAAAACGAAAACAAACTCGCGACAAGATATTATATACGCCATTATAAGTATTATTCATATTATGGATAATTCACTTTTTTTCGTATTAAGAACCGTGGCACGCAGTTCCCAAACCGACAACGACGGTGTAAAATTACCTACAATTTTTATAACAACGCGACCAGAAACGCATAAAACGTCGTCAATCGTTGTCGTCGTAGCTGTCATTTGTCGTCGTGATATTATTATAATAACACAATGGGTCGTCATACATAACAATACGATAGTAATAATAATAATAATAATAATAATAATTCAAAGCAATGTGCGACAAGCATTATTATTATTTTCTGTGGTTTAAGTCATAAGACATAAGGTATTGTATATTTGTATACTGTAGTACATTATACTACACATTACAATATTATTTACTATGTACAGATAATATAGGTATGCATTTAATATTACGGCATTAGCGTAGCCAGGAATTCTGAAATGGTGGGGGGGGGGGGGGCAGTAAAAAAGCTAATGAAAAATATAATAATATGTATAATATACTATATTGTTTGCACTAGGTACTAGATAGTGATAACTTTTTTACTTATTATTTGATCAGGTAGGTGTATAATATTAAGTAAATTCTACTGATAAATTAATAATATTTTAAACAACATTTTATTTAAGTATATTAATTTTTTACGAACAACCTACGTTTTAATGAGGTAGGTACTTACATATAATATTGTATCATTATTGTGCCCAAGCCCCAAGTCCGATCTAAAACGTTCATTCTTCTAGGAGATTTTTCAATAAAAGCTGTCAATATTTATTTTTCTACTTTGTCATATTCAGTAAGAATACAGCTGATGGCGAGATCGGGGACAGCCGATTTTTTTCCCCTTGGCTACGCGACTGTATTACGGTATATTTAACTATTTTTTTGGAGCCGACGATCGTTAGGTGGTCGGTACAATAATACTAATTAATAGGTATTTGAAAAAGTACCCTGGAAACCCACCAATTGCGCTGAAAAAAAATATGTACAATAAACAATGAAGAATGTAAGTTTCAATTTATTATACTTAAATATTATATAATAATGTCCAATAAGCTATATCGTCATTCGTCGTGAAAGAATGCTATTGAATTATTTTTAATTTGTATACGTTTATCTTAAATTATTTATTGAAGTTTTTTTTTAATATTTTATTTAACTAGTATTCACGTTTATCTATGTGACAAGTATTGTCAGTATGACTAGGTATGCGTATTGCGTATGGATAATATTTAAATAGATTTATGCTTGAATTGCATAATATAAATAACAATAATAATAATATACATAGCTCAATTTACAATTTACATAATAATTATATTTACTATAAGGTGCTTTTTTTTCCTAGATCAACTTTCTTATATTACTGTGCCTTAGCACAAGCGAGGACTGCGCACAAGCTGTTGGGGACGTCAATCGTGACGTGTTTTCAACAGAATACAATATTATATTATAATGTATACGCTCTTATACACTTACTTGTAACTTGTAAGTATCATGTTATTATTATTAATAACTTCATTCTGGATACCTATTGAATAATATGTTTATATTTATATTTTATATCAGGTAGGTACCTACATATTATATCTATTAAGTGTAATAATTTATATTGTATAAATTGGAACGCACGACCTGATACCTGAAGTGTAGTGTATAGTATGATGTACATTGTACAATAAATAATATTGTCATTATTATACTATATAATATAATATATTATTGATCGGTTGTTGGTCACAGTAATAAAAAAAATTGCGCGTCTAACATGACATCGCGTTCGTTATTTTTCCACGTCGCATACAGTGATAATAATAATAATATAAGACTTTATAATATTATTATCCTCCTCAAGGTGGCCGTCGCTACCGCTGCTTTTTTTAAGCTGCGAAAACTAGTTTTTATATCATTATAATATATCGCGATAATAACAATAAAATAATTGTTATTATTACGTCATACATACGCTTCTCCGCCGCCCTAACGTACGAAAAGGTTATTGGAACAATAGGGTCGCTTATGATATCATTAATATTATATTATAGGTACACAGAATGCACACAAGTATATATAGAAAGGAAATACACACGCGCGCTGTCAAGTTTACGCGTGACGGCGGCCTTGGGAGCGTGTGCGCGAGCAAGCGCGCGCGCGCGCCAAAGTTCACGAATTTACATGATCCTATCGTGTCGCTCGTCAAGGTCGAGTTTTTGAGAAAATCGTGTCGGTTTTTGTGAGCGGCGGTGAATATGATGATGATTGTGCAGCGGGCGGCGACGACGACGGCGATAATGCAGATAATATTAATGTAACAATATATAATAAATATTAAATAATGAAAACAACGTCGTTAGGTAGTAGATACAGCTATGGCCATATTACAATATTATTATTATATATTAAAATAATATAATGGGACGCTCGGCGGGGAGTGTCCCATACATGGATGGCGTGCTTGGATCGTCGAGTTCAACGAGACGCTTTATCGGTCAGACGTCATGACGATGGCGATGATATTACTATGGCAGGCGTGTGTCCGGGTTGTCCGAAACGATTAGCGACCAAAACATAATATAGAAAGACTTAGAACAAAATATGTATAGGATTATTGCATATCTACTTATTGTATTATTATTTTAGTTGGATGATTTTAGTAATTATTGATAATTTTATTTTATTTTTTGTTTTACAGCTCCTCAGTAAGAACTATTATAGAATTTTAGTTGTATTGCCATATAGGTATATTGTATTATTTAACTACACGATTTTTACATACGCATTACCGTCTACAATCTATACATTATAATGTAATATTATATAAGCAAAAAAAAAATCATGTAGGTATCTAATTTTTATTTATATTGATATTTTAGTCATGTGAGAAATGTGTATTTCAAATTAAAATTATTTAGCTAGGCACTTATTTAATGAGTTTATATTTCAAATTGTGAACTCATGAACCCCCACACGATCATGTTCAGTGTTTCGTCATAAATAAATATATATAAAAAAAAAATTTTAAAAACAGCTGACTGCGCTACACAACGATGGTGGACTTTTCCGCATTTCCCCCCACGGTTTCCCCGGGATATCATCACGTCACGCAGGCTATTATGAGCCAAATGAAAAACAATCAAATAGAGCATAATAAAATATGTGTATAGACTATAGGTACATATTTTTATACATCTATAGTAATACCTATTATTTAGGTACACTATAATTTATTTTCTTCCCGAAGCCGTTTTCTATTTTATTTACACGTGATTTCATATACCAAGTATATACCTACATAGGTATAATGCAATTAAAACACTATTAGGTATATACCTAAGTTTATATTATATTTTCGAGGCTTATACATAATAATACCTACCTATACACCACGAACTAGGAAGTAATTTTTTTTTGCACGGACTAGATATAATATATCATGTATTATATTATATTCGTAAATCATTGGGTCAGGGCTTATTTTTTAACGATAATAAGCCGTGTCATTAATTTCGTATTTTCGTTTTCAATCAATATTGTTTGTAAATATTAATCATTTTATGACGAGCATATTATCGTTGCCCAACCTTCGAATTGGCACAAATGCTTCGCAGTTCACTTCATAGATTTTTCATATAAGGGGGAAGAGTTTTAAAGTTTTCAAACAAATCGGCAATCACATTATATTATTACCCGGCGTACCAAATGATAAACAGCAATGTCGTGTCAGTAAACCATTTCATTCATATAAAACATAATATATAATTAAAGCGTATATTTCATAGATATTATACGAATATTATAATATCCTTATAATTTTTTTTTAAAAACTGGATAGAAGTCAAGACACATACCGAATAATTTACTTTAAAACCAGTGAATAGCTGTTTAAAAAATAATTATGCTACAGAATAATATTATCGTTTATCGAGGAGGAAGAGAGTGATGAAACCACTTAAAATAAGTCTGCATATATACATATTGTATAGATTTCTTCGGCCCACGATTAAATAAAAAATTATGGTAGGTTCTTCGGCTATACAGTATTGTATAACCATCTACTTGTTTAAAGTTATAACTTTATAACGCTATTAAGTATTTCTCTTGGGCGTACAAGCAGTGGCGTAATTAAGAGGGGGGCAGTGGGGGCGAATAATAGAGCAAAACTAATTATTTTTTATATTTTACATGTTTTTATATGAAAGTATGAAAACATATTATGTTAAAGATGACATGGAGTTTCTAATAAATTTGTTTGTACGTCCTGGGGATGGGCGTTTAATTCGTAGTAATCAGAACAGTAATCTTATTACATATAAACAGTCGCATACTCGCATATCGATTTACATTATCACCAAGCCCGGATAAGGGTGGCAGGGGGGCACATCCCCGGCCACCCAGGGCCCATTAGTCTTCTCAGCTTAAAATTACATTGAGTGATAATTTATACTTTTTATAGTGCTTACAAAAATATTTTTTTTCTCGTTAGAACTAATGGGCGTAGGGGCCCGTCACCCACCTACCATGTTCACCACCACGGGCAAGGTGAGTAGGAGACATGACCATTTTTTCATCGGTTGGGGTCCACAACCACCATGTACCAATTGGTCCCTGGGCCCCTGAAGGTCTTGAATTCGGACTTGAATTTATCAAAAACGGTAAGTAAATTCGAAATTCGAAACAAATGTCAGTAATTGTCAAAACTTGCACAAAAGCACATAAAATGTGTACAATAAACATGCACAATACATTTTACTGTATTATTTTTAAATATAATTTTAAAGTCCGTATTTACATACCTATAATTGTATATTTTACTAAATAATCCGAACAATATGTTAATAGCTAATAATAAAAAATTAAAACTAGACAAATTAGTTTATCTAGGTATGGCTAGGTCAGATATTTCTGATAATTTAGATAATAAACTTACAAAAGGCATTTTTATTTTTAAAAACCGTAAAATTTAAAACAAAATACGAACACAATAGAGAACGTCATGTTAATTGTTAAACTAAAAATATCATATTATTATAATGTGTATTTGGGATTTTGAGACTTTCGTTTAAATGTTTGTGTATAATGTACAATATATGTTATATATAATAATATAATATATATTATGTACATTGTACATTCTTTGAAACAATGAAGATAATAATAAAATATTAGATATGTGTGTATATAATAATATATACCTATCCTGATTAGTTATTACTGATTACTATTTACTAATTACTGGTCATTACCTATAATCCCTATTTAATTCGTATTCTCAGTTCTTTAATTGGAAACCATTGTCTCTGATAAAAACATCACAACGGTCAACGACACAACCTACCATTGCTGCAATCTGATCAAAAGCTTTTTTTATTTGATCATTTTATAAATTCACTAATTCGCTTTATGTATGTTTGTATAATATAATAATATAATGTATTTTTTTTTCAATAATTTGGATGTTTGTGTTGGTGTATTATATAAATTGTATTAGGTATATAAATTAATTATTGTTGTAAATTTGTTAAAAAAATGTTAATGCAACCGGCAAATGTAATCGTCATTATATCTATAATTCTATCTATAACAGCCATCAATACAATATATTAACATAATATATTGTTTGTACAAATAAATAATATGTGCAGGGCACATACAAATAGGATGTTTGTTAAATGTTTTCATTGTATTTTGTGTTTTAAATGTTGATGTTGTAACTTGTCATTTAAAGTACCTACCTATATTCACAACTGTCAATTGGTGTACCTACTAAGAATTGTATTACTTCAACTTGTCTGAATAAATAAATTGTCTTCCAAAAAACCTATAGGCTATAGCCACAGTAAATTAAAATTATCAATATCAAATTTAATGATATCTATACTATGACATTAAATGTGTTCTTTGAATATTTAAAAACACGTTTTATTTATAATAATTTATTCATATTGAATATATGCAAGATATACATACTTAATATTTTTTGTTCAAAATTTGTGTCGTCTAGACATTTCTGTTTGGAACGTTCTTTATAAATATATAGATTGGATGTTAAAATAAAAAATAAGAATACCTGTGTAACTTCCTATGTATAAGTGCTAATAAATGTTAATTGTGTTATATATACTTATATCATTATGATATCTGAACTAGATATAGGTAATGACTAATGAATAATGATGGAACCCATCATATTATCAGACAATGAAATCTCTCACTATAATCCTTGGATATTTTTGCCCACCCAATGTTCGGATTCACCATGAAGGTTATCTTAGTAAATATACATTATGCATAAACAAAAGTTTTAATTATATGTTACTGTGAATTGAATTCAAAAAGTATTATTATAAAAAGACTTACTTATAGATTCGGAATTAAACGAACGAATGTGCTTGCTGACTGCTGCAGTCGACAAGAGTACCTATACTAGACAGTTGGAACCAGAAGGTTCATTTCTTTTTTATTATTTATTAATTGTAGGTATATTCTATAAAATGAATTGTATTCAGTTATAATATAGTTAGGTAAAATCTTGGATTTAATAATTATTCAATTTTATAATTGTAATAACATTTGCTATACTATAAAACGATTTATATCTGACACGACTAATGTTCTTACTTGATAGCTACTTAATTATAATACTTATATATAATATATATGTTTCAATATATATTATATACAGCTGAACTTATTTCAATTCCACACCATGTTCAATTTGAAAAAAAGATTATATATTAAAATTTAATGTAAAATAAATATTGTAATTTCTTTGACCTACCTACTCCTTTCAAGGCATCTGCAGTATGCAGCTCGCTATAGTCGCTAGTTTACTTGCAGTAATTGTCAGTTACATATTTTGAAGGTTGGAGACATTAGTCATTATTCAATTATTGAAAAATGATAGCGTTTTCCAAGTAATTATAATTTTCTTTACATTCAACACACTAAACAAACACAAGTAACTCTAATATTTAAATCTATATTTATGTACATATAGATAATTCAACTTTCTTAAATTTTTTCTTTACTAACTTGACGAGCCAATAACAACTAAAAAGTTGCTTAACTAATATACCTAATATAGGTAGTTAATCCAAGTATATATTATAGTTTTAATTCAATTCAAATTTGATATATCTATCACGAATTAGTGAACACCTTTTTATTTTTTTTGCAATTTAACTCTTAAATTTTCTTCTTTAATAAATGTGGTTTATACTTTTTTAATTCATATAGATATAGACACTTTTAATACACTGTTAAATTACCGTTTGAGAATTATGAATTGTATTCGTGTTGGTATACTTATGACAGTATGA
Source organism: Acyrthosiphon pisum (assembly GCF_005508785.2). Lineage (NCBI taxonomy): Eukaryota > Metazoa > Arthropoda > Insecta > Hemiptera > Aphididae > Acyrthosiphon > Acyrthosiphon pisum. The sequence goes on from NC_042494.1 coordinate 1,686,263, forward strand.
CGGACCTATATTATTTAAATGTTAGGTATTATTCTTATATGAATGTGACATAATTATCATCGATATTTTGAAGTAATGGCAATTGAGGACGGCCTTGCCAAATTTTCCTTTGTGACTTTACACATTTTAAATGTCATTTTAGTGCGATGTTAACAGTGCATTTTAAAAAATTAATTCTTCGTTGCAACGCCTATATGTATAATAAAGTAACAGGTTTTAATTAGTACGGGTTTCATATTTTAGCGTATAGTTGCAATTATAAATTTGACGGCCTAGACATCAGGGTTGAATTAAACTTAACGAGCAGGTTTCGATTCATTTTTTAAAAGCATAATACGCTAAGTGAGTAGTGAGTACCTACAGTCTATAAAATAATTAAATGGCCTCAGGATCTATAAAATCTCAGGTATATATAATATATAAATAGTTAATTGATGGCCCGACTCATTTATTGCAGCTAAGCTGCTAACTAGTAACCACATAAAACAAAATTATTGAAAATTCCCATCTGTATGTATTATAATAATAAATAATAATTATCATATTGGTTACAATTTATTGTTATCTGCAATCTGCTAATTGAATATTAAATAAGAGTTTACACTTTTCGCTCCAAATTTACATCTTACAAAATTAATAACCCTTGTCAATAAGAATACAGGCACCTAACCTAACCTACAACGGCTATACATGTTAAATAAAGTAAATATTCAATATAATACCAAGGTGATTCTTTCAAAAATAGAATTTTAATTCTTCAGCTAATACACATTTTTAATTTCATCATTTATTCTAATCGGAATAATTTTCAATAGGTACGATAATATTATTATATAAATAAAAATCAAATTTTGAACGAGTAGGTAGTTATAGCAAGTTATAACTTTATAAGTTCCTACCTAGGTGGCTCGGTATTTTAAATCTCGCATAATAGAGTGCAGTACTAGACCACTAGACCAACATTTTGGGATTCTTTACTGAGCTCATATATATTATGTAAAAAAATATTTCCAATAATTTGTGAAAAATTTGGGTTTACTTGTAAAAGAATCACTTATTGTACCTACATAACACATAGGTAATATAATATATTATATGTATAAAATAAACAATTTAATTGTGCGCTTTAAGACTTTATGTTAATATAAGCAACAGGGATACAAGGTTGAGTTGGTTAATTCAATTAATTATCTTCAATCACTATAGTTGCAAACGATTACAAATCCTACTTACTATAATATCAAATCAAACAATTTATTTTTAACTTTTGCGAATCAAAATATTTTCATGCTACCATTTAAAATATCGATTTAATCACGTGATTGATGAATATTACTAATTAGCGTAAATGTGAATTTCGTCTTAGCATTACTGCGATGTATCGGAGAGCTGAGTCTGACATAATATAAATAATAATAACTGTAATGAGTGACGCATCGCAAAATATCTGATGGTTTTAAAAATAAATAGCAAGATCTCTGGTTGTGAAAAAAAAAAAAGTTGCCTAAAAAAATGTATAATTGGCGGTTTTTCAAAACAACTCGCACGTTCAGTATATAATATTATATTCTCTCGGGGTTTCGAAGTCAACAATATAATATATATTAGCGAACGCGTGTTTACGAGTTTATTTTACTGTACATTTATGCATATTATTAATTATAATATATTATGTATATAGATGAGGTGACGCCTACTCCATAATAATGTGTGTTGTTGTTTTTTTATCCGAACAAATAATAATTTCCTTTCGTCCGCCAAAGAAACGTTATAATATTATGTACGTCCGTCCAGATACATTCGGTCGTCCGTCCATACGTCATCGTCTTCGTGGTCGTCGTCGTCGTCGTCGTCGGACACATAGGCACATAATATTATATATTATAGCTGCTATTTTTAATAATAAATAAAATATTATTCTAGTGTTTGAAGTGCAATAAACGTGTCCGTATTCATATGTGTGCGTGTGCATTAAAGTGTGTGAAATCGCATATTATACACAATACCTATATTTCGAATTGTATACGTTTTTCCGCGATAATATTTCGCCACGATAACTGCAGTTGTGTATTATGCATGTGTAAAGTGTACTGGGCGTAGGTATACAATTGTAATATATTATATTATATTTAGTATTACGCATTTATCATCCGCAGTCACCAAGTTTCATGTATTAAACAGTATATCGTTTACTGTTTACTAAATACACAATATACGATATACGCAAGACATAGGTGTTATTGTTATTATATTATTTACCGTATACTTGACTGTAGACTGTGTGTACAAGTTGTATACATAATAGTATAATATTATGAATCGTCTTCATAAGTAACACGCATGCACATTGTTGACCCACCACCGGTGATTCGCATAAATCCTGTTTTCGGTTGTTAGTTTTTACTTCGACAGCTGTACTAAAAGACGTGTCGAGACTATAATCAATCGAAACACGACTGCTAAACGTTGATTAACTTAATTTAATATTAATTATAATTGTAAATTATTTTTGTCTAGAGTCTAGACTCTAGACTACTATTTAACAGGTTGACCGTCTTGCACTGTTGGTTTTCTCCCTCTGACCCATCGCTTGCAAATTTTCGTTCAGCTGACCCAATCTTGTGTTGATAGCCTAGCTATTAGATTGAATCGTGTATAATATATGACTCAGAATTAAGAATCTAATTTGTGTTTGTATGTTGGATTTTTAACAATGTTTCAAATGTTTGTGATACGGAAGCATTATTATTTTCCATGCATGACTATCGAAACGTAGTAAAACAGCCAATACGTACTAACACAGATATTAATTCATATTATAATGTTCTTATAAAGTTTGATGACAGGTCAATTCATCCAAATATTATTGAAGCTAATACAGTATTAATTCTGCTGAACGAAAATTTGCCACGTGCATAGCGCGTGAAACTACAGAAAGAGAAAACAAATGATACGAGCCATATCTTAACTATATAGTATATATAATATTATATATTTTATATATTAGAATCCTTGTGAACTTATAGTAGTAATATAATGCGAGTCAACTAGGACAGATGTACCTACTCTATGCAGTTGTTAAAATTTTACGAACCCGATTTAAATTTTTTCCTTTTTCTTATATTGTATTATACAGCCGCAGTAACGTACTAACGCAGTTTTCTATATGTTTGCCGTTTGGCGAACGATCAACTTCATTACTCGCACTTTTTAGTTGGAATAACCCGGCTTATTGCCGTCGGCTATCCATAACAAACGTCGACCATTGGATAGTATCTGCATTTGATAAGCAAACCACGGGTAAACTGCTGTCGGCCATTAATTACTCATTTGATTTTGAAGAAGTGCGTTAACACTCGATTATTACACATGTATATAATATACAATTAATGAAATAATTATATATTACTGCAATTTAATAATAATTTTAATTAGACTTGTGTCAAAGACGTCAGAACATTTTTTAATCTATAAATATTAAGTGGTAATATAATAACCGATTATGTAATACAATTCCGGCACTATTCATTATTATATTCGCGCAGGTCACAGACACAGTTATAATAATACGATGTTTATGTTAAATTAGTTATTTTAAAATCAAATTCTTTAAAAAAAAATACACAATACAGTTTTATAGTTTTGTTTAAATTTTTTGAATATTGCGACTATTTAAAAGTTCAAAACCATTTTTCATCTCATTATGAAATAGGAATAGGGTGTATATTATAATGTCTCTAAAGAATGTAGATAGGTAAAAATGCATTCTTAAAGTGAAATAGGTAAAATTATTTATTATCTAATAAATATCAAAATTGTATGTGTATTAAAATAAGTTTAAATTCGTTTTCCATAAAATATATACTGAGACAACATCTTCCCTCAATTAGTTAATTCAACGAAAAAGAAGCTGCCGCAGTAGTTCAAAGCATCTGAAGTATGTACTTGTGTGTATAGGTATATTATTATAAAACTAAATTCTAAGAAAACATTTATTATCGTTGTTAAACGTCATCGATGTATCTTGTAAAAGGCAAGAAGGGAAACATGTTTTTTTCTCAATACACAACTTTTGGTTGTATCATATATTATATTATATAAATTGTAAATAGGTATAATTAATTTTAGCGATGGCGAAATGAAAAAAACCCATCGTTTAAGTAGAAAAAATTATGAAGTTTATTTTTTATTTTTTTAAGATACAATAAACAACTTATCTATAGCTATAGGTATTTTCCTTCTATAATAATTGTACGATTGTAACAGTTCACAATATAATATTAACAAATAAATAACATGCACCTATATGATTAACTGCTAATTTCCAATAATTTCCAATAATATGATAATAAAAACCTACTAATAACATTTTTTTTTCTTAATTTAGCGTTATTATTTACATGCTTGAAACAATGATTCTTAAAAAAGAATATAACAGTTGAAAAAAATATTGCCAGGGTTCAGCAATAAATTATTATTGTTTATTGAAAACCAATTGCACTCAAAAAAATAATTCAGGGGAATAATATCGTTTTTAAATCGCAGTTTTTTAATAATTTCGCAATTGTATGCATTCAATTTATAATGATCCAATGTTAAAATATATTAATAATTTTGTGTTTGGGGTTATCTATAATTATTAATTACCTACTGCCAAAAACGTGGATTCTAAAAAAAAGAATAATATTAATAAGTCAACAAACTTAATATTATTATAAAATGCTTAGCTCGAAATTTAAAATCTAATATTAATATTTCATTATTAGTTTTAATGTTTTATGAATGTTCTACATTCAGTCTACACTTTACAGGATATTATCTTTTTGTTATAAGAAGACGGTTGTGCGTCTACAGATATTGTGCTCTACTTTTGAATATTTATGATTTATTCAAATACGTCATGTTTATTAAACACAATCGATTTTCTAGTAGGTATATCTATATAATCTTTCTTTTACAATTTCTTTTGTACCTATAAGTATATATCTTAATAATGATCATGATATTTAAAGTATATTGACTTGTATGCACTAACCGACCATGAAACAATCACTTTAATCAAGATCGTGCTATGAAACCAATGTCTGTCATAAATTAATTTTTATTGGATATAAAGTGTACCTATATGTGAATTGTCTTTATAGGCACAATAATAGATAACGGATTATTATACGAGGTTAGTTTACCTCCATATGTCTTATGCGCATTAAGATATTTGTCTAATATTTATGTCGGGTTTATTATTTATCAATTCATTAGTTATAACTATTATAATCTAATATTATCGAGGTATACCTGCTCATCTACATAAATTCACAAGTTATTAATTAGTTATCACACTTAAATCATTATTTTTAAATGGGATAAAATTGAACACAGAAAAAACATATATTTAAGTCAAATGGGACTTTTAATAAAAACTTTAGTAGACTTATAAAATATAATATTCTATGTGTAATAAAATATTGGATTTTATAGCTTACTGTTAGCTACAGTTAATTTGTCTTCTAATATATTATATATTTAAATGTTTACTAAATCAATAAATTGTTTTATTTTTATTTTTATTCACATACAGGTAAGTGTAAACGAAATTATATTATTTTCCTAACATTAGAAATAAAAACCTTATTTTAAAATTTCAACTATAAATAATTTACCCATAAGTTCAGTCATTCTCATTCAGTATATGATGACCTTATTTCCATAGCTATATTACGTATACTTGTTTTTGTGCAATGTCCTAATATGATTAGTATACGATACAAGTGTGAATAAATAATGAAATATAATTTTTAAACATAAAACATTTTTATTGAATTTTCCATCGAAAGTTTTAAATATAATACGGTATATTATAACTTGTAGGGATAATCTATGGTATAAAATCTTCGTTCAACGTTAGTATTCTCCATTGATTCGCATTTATACATAAATATTAATATATTATGTTTTCTTATGATTTTTTTGTCATTAGGTCATTAATATCCATGGATCTTACTCTTCGTATCGTTGTTCTTTATAATTCTTCTTCTTATTTTTTTTTTAATTAATTGAACCATTTGCCTACAAAAATATAACCGAACTTTTTCTCAAATAAATATAAATAATAGGTACATACTGTAATTTTTTTAATAATACAATTTTCCATTTTAAAATATTTAGTAGGTATCTATTTATCGATTCTAATTATGTTATTGAACTATTCAACTATCTATTTGTAAATTTAAATAGTAAATCATTTTAATATGTAATTTTAATTGTATTATATTATATTCTAGAGTCTTGAATATATAGACTATTATAATATAGCATAAATAGGTTTATGAGTTATAACTATTTGATTTTTTTCACCTAGTTTTAATAGCATTTTAAATCATATACATACTACAATTATATATTATTAATTATAATTTATAAGTATTATCTCTATTTAGAAATTAATATTTTAAGCACTTCTATTTATAATATATTAAGAACGTAAAAACAAGTCAATTAATTTTATACGTCTGTAATATGAAGATTTTTTTTAGAGAACCTGTGAGTGCAATATGTACTCTAGAGCAAAATTTATAAGAATATGAGATAAGCAATAATATATGTAGTTTTAATTCGACCATTTATTGTCGTAACATTAACTAATAAGTTATAAGACATTAATAATCCTTTCGAATTTATTTATTTTTAAACAAACAACTCAATTTAATTCTTTTTACTCGTTATTTTGGAATAAGTAATAATAATATATTAAGCAATGAAAATATTATTCTATGGCCTATGATCAGAATATTCAAACGAATTATTGGAGTAATGTAATTGTAAAGTTTTCTTATGTATAACATGACGCTTTTATAAGATCAAATTAAATTTACTTGATGAATGCTGAACTTTAAAATTACCTAGTCTAATGGGTTTTTTCGTGTACTTCAGGTGCTCAAGTGGGTAAAAAAAGGAAATTATATCAGTGAAAACTATCAGTCACGTGACACTGGTGAATGTTACACAAAGTACTAGCGAGCTGTGTATTGGAAGGCCGGCCACAGGTAGTGACCTCGGCATTGAAGTCTCTTCGCCGAGACACCGTCGTTCAACAGTTATCGTGTGTACGACTTCCTGACTGATGGAAAAATAGCCGCGTTGTATAAGTAATACGAGTAAAACTGTATTGTTTTATTATTTTTTTTACTGACCGGCCAACTATTTTCCAACTTACGATCTCCCACGACAATTGAATGCTAATTTTTTTTTACCCTTTAATTATAATTTCTAGATGATTATTGTTTATCACTGAAAATAACTATCTATCAAGTATAGTGTTTACTCACGCCCGAAAACCACACAGTTGTTATTCTCGCTACCGGACCCGCCGGTTCATAATTGCTTTTGTTCGTCACTGTGATATATACTTTGTAAGTAAAACAATGATTATAATTTTCTTTTTATAATTTTCTTTTTGAAAAATATCATTTTTTAATTACTTTGAATATAAGAACAAAATGGAAAAGCCGTGTCGGTATGACTTATCCGCAATTAAACGGTCACTGGAGTTGGCTGAAACTCTTGCCAGTGTTAGCTTGATGACATCGCCAGCTGCAAGAAGACGATTACAAGCAAGGAGTGTTGAATTAGGACTAAGACCAGGCCAACCATATGAACCACCCAGAGAATTACTTTTATATTTAGTTAGGTAAGTTTAAAAATATTTATCAGAATTATTTGCCATAATATAGTTGATTTTTTGCTTGTAGATAAAATGAAATGCTATCTATATTAATAGTATTTTAATCGAATGTATTATTTGATATCTACCGATTCTATTTTGAAGTATAATGATTCATTTAACATAATAATATAGATATATTTGTACTATAGTAGGTATGTACCTACTGTATGTGTTAATAAGCTATTTAAAACATTTGAAACGTTCGTTTCAATATAAATATCTAATGATACTGTTTTAAATTTAACCACTGTAAATGGCATGTATATTTTTTTATACGAAAAATATTCATTCTTCAAAATAATATAATTGAATTATACACACTAGAAATTATTATAATTACTACATATATATTATTAAATACTTGTGTCTCATTCCAAAGTTTGGAATCCAAACTATTAATTTTTTAATAATTATACTCTAATCAATTTAAAATTAACTTCTTTAGCACCGATACTATAGTGATAAGTGTCAATAGTTTTTCAATTTTTAAATATCTAACAAATCATGAATCACGATATTATTTATGTTTTAAATTCCTCAAACATCTACATAATATCATTATCATACTAAGTTCATTTTTATTTATTCTTATAAATTATTATATAGCTTTAGGTATAGCAGTACCTATAAGTATACCTATAGATTAGTACTCATGTATTGTACAGTGAAATATTCGGTATTTTGGTATATACAAATTAAAGATTAGGTATGTTGATAATTATTAAATAGAGAAGATTTTTGTCAAGCAGTATATTTTTTATTATTACTTGTGTAAATTATACCGGAGGGATAGGTAACTTAGTAATTATAGGTATATATATTTTATTGTAAAAATAATGGGTGTGTTTTATTTAATTTTAAGTTAAAAAGATAAGAAAGATTTTTTTAAATATTATTCGATTTAATGACCTCGAATATAACTTGTAATTAATTTCCATATATATTACATAGATAATATTTCTTTGCAATTTTTTTTTTTTTGTTTTTAAACTCGTATTATGTTTAACTTCTAATTATTATTTATTTGGTCTGTGTTAAAATGTATCATAGGATTTAAGAATCAAAAATATATAATTAATGTCATCGTAGTATATATTATTTAAAAATACCTATGTATACATATGTTTACCTAATACTGATAGGTGATAATGTATTAATGATTATATATATGACTATATTATACAGGTTGTAACGGGAAGACCTGTCAAAAAAAAAAATTCTGAAAATAATATGTTTAGTAGATAATTTAAGAAATATACTCATGTCAGTATATTCCTAAAAATAATATTATGAAAAATGTTATTACGTTCCAAATTAATTAAATAAAAATAATATTGATATTTTAAAAAATTCTTAAAATAAACTACTTGACTTAGATAAATGTTTTTACTATAAAAACTGTTTTTTAATCAGATTCACAAACAGGCTATTTTGAATTTATCCTAACAATTTAAATTTTAAAATTTTTAGAATTAAAAAATAAAAATATTTTTTTCATGTGTGTAGCGCAAGTGACTATAAAGTATAAATAAAAAAAAAAATTCAATAATATTGATTAGAACAAAAGTTATTACATCCGTCAGGTCTTCTTGTTACATTCTGTAGGTATATTAAACAATATACATTTCTCAAATGAGATATATTTTTTTTTTTTACAAATCTACGACATTAAAAGTATTTCATTTCAAGGTCAATCAAAATAAATTCCTTTATACTTTTCTAAAATCGAATTTCTTTCAATATATTATTATCATTTTACTTTAATTTTATATTAATACATTTCAAAATTGGTACTTTAATCAATAATGTCATTAAAAAAAGAACATCAATTAAAAAAGAATAAATACTTAGTTCATTTTAAATCATAAAATATATTGTTGTAACGATATCATTTTATCAATAAGATTATTTGGGTTGGATTCAGTTAGGAAAGTAATGACTTCAAAGAGTATATAGTTTATTAAATAATATAATCTTTTTTCTCAAATATTTTATTAGTTTATTACCAAAAGTAGGTATATATTTTTTAAATACCCGTATTAAACGATGAAAATCAGTATGAAATACTAAAATATAACACAAATAGCAATACAAAGGTTTATGTTTGAATAGTTTCACCCCATTTCTACTATATGCTTATAAAAAATAAAATAATTAATTTTGTTGAAACCTTACACAAATACTTTGACCCTCGTAATAATTGTCTTGTAGGCAGTTGGCACATAGTTGTAGTTGTACATCAGTAGCAAAAGAGCCAAGAATCAGTCAATGTGTTACCATAATAAATTGATAAAATGTTGTTTAAGTACTATATATTGTTGGTGATGAAAGAGTGGATATTATTTTATTAATAGATATAATTTTGTATAAGTATAAATCTATATTACTTAAATCGTTCTGCAAGTACTATTTATAAACTAAATATAAAGTAAGTTTGTCTTTATTAAATTTCACTTTAATACATTTTAATTAGTGGTATTTTTATAGTAGATATTTGTTGGGTAAGCGTTCATGGACTATAATAGAAAAAAGTTAATGTTGCTATAATTATTATATTAAGCTATAGTACAATGTTCATGTCATGCCCAGTTATTAAATACATCACATAATATTTGAACACATTTGTAGTATGTACCTACCAATGCGTTTACTGTTTAGTGTTTAATGTTTATGTAGGTACTTACTATTTATTTATTTGAAACGTATATTTAATACATTTCAAAAATAATTCTGGATGACAAATTTAAAGTTAATTTATATTCTAACATAATATAGTTTTTGATAAACTTAATTCAAAAATGTGTTTTTAATTTCAATATAATATTAATTTATAAAACGATTTATAAATGAAAATTATTAGGAAGGTATAATTATTAATTATTGTTATAGCTTTAATAGTTACTTGATACTTCCTTATTCGTAAATTGTAGTGCGTTAATATAAAATAGGTGCAAAGCACTAACGGGCACCAACGGGTAGGGATTTATATTAATTCTTAATACTAGTATAGGTATTATCGTTTTATTCTGAAGATACCTTACATAGTTATTGTTTTAAATTTCCATACGAAACAAAAACAGTGGACCTTGATATAACTATATATAAGACAAACAATTAGAAAAGTTAAAGACATTACATATACGTTTTGCCTTGATACTGAGTAGTCAGAATTAGTTTATCATGTTAAATTTAGCGTTAATGCCAAAAATAAAACTAGTCAATATTTGTAAATTTCACGAAAATCAAGGTTTATTTTTATTATTTTATGCATAATCTTCAAAGAGAAGTTAACATTGAAATTGTGGAAGAAAATCTACATTATTATTTTGAATTATGAGTACAAAATAGGTACCAGTTTTAGTTATAATTATATATTATTAAATATTATGTTTTATTGATCTGTAGACTGTAGTGAGTACTGATTAAAGCGCGTATAATTAACGCATAGGTAAATAAATAAATAATAGAAATTATTAGTAATAGTGTTAATTATTAAGTCCTCTCTAAATTGTGTACTAGGAGATCGGAGATACACCTTACTATTATATAGCTTTGTGAGTTAATATAATTGGATTATTTAAATATAACAATATATTAACTGCATGTCTGCATATATGTTTGCAGGAATACAACGTTTGATTTCGAAATAAAAATAAATTATTGATTTAAAAATGTATATCTACAGTATGAAGTTAGGTCGTTTGGAATCATATTATTTGAAATTTATTTGAAATGTTTCATCAAGTATTATAAATTATTAATATTTACTCATATTCTTTATCGTTCCTATACATACTCGATAGTTTGATATAATATATGATAATATTATCCTAACAAAAACTCCGTGTAAAAAAACTGCTCTAAAAGTTGTGATATAATTGTATACCTAAATCTTTAAACTATAGATATAATTTATGTTAAAATAGTCTGCTAAATAATTGATTTTAGCTTGGCGACTTTATATCTTAGTACCTAATACACTACCTATTTCTATGATAGTAGACATTGTAGAGGTAGACTATATGTCTATATTAGTATGTACTCATTATGCAGTAGTACTTTTAAAATTTTAACTTAAAAGGATAATATGTTGTCTCCATCTTACACACGTACGACATGGCAAATTTTCGTTCACTAGTTTTAATGGTGTGCTGTTACTTTTTATATTATTCAACCAACTATCCAATTTTAAGGTAAAAACATTATCTGTGTTCTTTCGTTGGGTTTTCACGATATTTTAATTTTGTGAATTATGAGCATTTTCAAATATTAATATTTTACATATTGACAACTTTAACATAAATGATAATGATGTTTATAGTTCAAAGACTTAGCTATAAAACTATATCACAACTTTAAAAGCCTTATTTTTTATACTTTGCGTTTTTTTACAATGAGTTAATGGAGTGTTTTTATTGGGATATCAGTATATCACTAATTTTTTGTTGATACCTTATTGTTGGTAAGTCATTTTTACGTGACTAGAAATAAGTAATAACAACGTGTTTCAAGATAGACTATTATAAGGTAATAAAAATTTTTAAATAACTTTTACGTAAATGTATTATGGTAGTTACAGTCAAGTATACGCGACAAGAAATACGTGGTTTTAAGTTTTAATAATATGATATCGTGATTAAGAGTGAATGTTGCTACAGAAATGAGAGTAGTGGGATTGATAGGCGGTGGATCGGGGGGGGACAATATTATAATTTACGATATTGTCGTCACATACCTACGAAAAATCGGACTGAAAAGTACTTAAACATTTTTGGTTCTAACTTTTAAGCCATCCAACCAATATGCTTACAAGTTCCCCCATTCCCATCTACACAATATTTCTAATCGATTGATACTTTATATATAAAAGTAACCTTACATAATATACGTTCAGCCGTTTACCCTGTAGAGCGAGCCGATGGACTAAAACAATTTTTTCAATGGCCAACTCTAGCTCCTGTTAATGTCTAATCAAATTTAGATTTTTAGAATTTTTTAAGTACCTAGGCGTACATATTGTATAATATATCGTCTATATTATAATTTGTATATTATACAAATATATACTTAGATTTATAATAAGTGTTTTATAGTGTTAAACATTTGTATTTAAGTGTTTAAAAATATGGTATTTAAGATGTACCTATATAATCAAATTCTAACTATTGAAAGATAAAAAGGGGCGTGAGCAATGATCATACTTGGTAAATCACCTTGTATTATAGTTGTGTTTGCAAACGTTCTAACAATGATAATGTTTATACTTTATTCCATACCCTGCTATGTAGGTATTTAAAATGTCCACCCTACTATTTGCATCTGGTATAATATATAATTTTCTCTTATAGTAATCAGTATGTATATCCGCATAGGTACGTGTATAATATTACTATTTGACATTCGTAAACATAGTATCGTATATTCGTATGCTAGTTGTTAACACGTATCCATGTTGCAGTGAAACAAATATTAGAGGATGAGGCTTTAGCGAATAAGCCCCCTCAAAAATAAGAATATAATATATAATATATTTATAGATTATAGGTATGTTACAATATACCGTGTGTCCACGAAAACAGGGTAGACTGTATAATTTAATTACCCATATTACTCAGTGCATCCCTATACATATTTTTGAATTTTTGTTTGCTGCACATATAACTAGACCATTTTCCCACCTCAGTTCCGATACCACTCGCAAAAAAAAAAATAACATATTAGATCATCAATCTCTCACAAACAGTATTATAAATATTTTAGTATAGAAGTACTATAGCTAACTGAGTTAGCCACTTATGGAGTGTACCCAATTTTCGCGGACACACAGTGCATATAATATAGGTATATTATGTTATAACACATAGATATTTATATACCTACAAAATTACAGAAATACTAGGTAATAGGTATAAATAATACTCTTAAAATTATGTAGGTACATTTATTTTTAAAAAATTTCTCGCTTTTGGGAAAAACATAAGATCATTAATATGTCTTATGACGGACAAACGGTTGCTGTCTATGATTATTGATTAAGGCATAGCGAACCAAGCTTTTTAGTGACACACAAACAATTGTATTAATTGTATACAATATATTTTCATTTATATCGAAACTTTTAGTAATCAAGAGAAAGAATAGATTACACTTATTGAGAGGGATGAAGGGAACGAATTTCAACTTCTAAATTCATACTTTGCATGAAACCATTATAAGAACCTACGGTTCAAATTTCAAGTTTCTAGCACCACAGGAAGTACACCAAAAAAACGTTGAATTTTTTTCGTTGCATACTTTTATTTTACCCCTAAACATAAGACATATTAATGTCAAACATTTTCTATTGGCTTGAGCACCGCCTGAATAAATTTCTTATTTGTGCCACTGAATTCGTGAGTTTTGACAAAAATGTAATTATAATCTAAACATTTTATACAAAAAGAAATTCAAACAACCATTTAAAACTATAAAAATAATAATTGTATAGTGGCAAAAATCTATATACAGCCCTAGCCGTCCACGCAATAAGTGTGGCAATGAATATACAATATGATAATATTATAATAATCAATAATAGATTTGTAATTATATACCTACTCTATCCGTATAGTTCAATAGTTGTATACGCGTATATATCGTACAGCGTAAATGTATTAATATAATAATAATATAATATTATAGGTACATTTACAATTAGCATAATAAATAATAATATTATAAAGTCGCGCGGTGACGAAGAGCATACTATAACATTTGTAGTAGGTAGACACTACAGGTACGCTGTGCGCCTGTGCAGCGTAGGCGGAAATCCGATAACGAGACGGTCACCACAGGACTAACGCATAATGACAATAATATTATGAACCGACTTACCGGTTGGGACGATGGCGAGGCGCGTAATCCGCCGCACGCGCGACCGTGTAATATTGTCATTATTATAATGAGTAATAACCCCATGTCCCCATTGTACAGTCGTCGTTTGTCACCGCAGACGGAGAGGAGATTGACGTCTTTGATACGGCGACGAGGAGGCTGCGTGTACCTGTATGCGGTACCTACCTATACTATCCTCGCACGCGTACGCGGCGCATAATATATTATTATTTAACACGTCTTATTATTATTATTATTATTATTATATTGTATACATATTATTATTATGTTGTATACATATTATTAATACTTTGTATATATTATTGTTATTACAATACGCGACGAGGATATACCTGTATAATATACATTTAGGTTCAGACCGCGTGACGTAGGTACAAGTCGACACGCGGGTATTGCAGTGTGCGTGTACGATAATAATATAATTTTCAATTTTGTAAACGCGTGTTCAATATTACAATGTAATATTATAGGTACACGCGCTCATTGTGACTACTGACTTGTGTGTGCGCGTGCGCGGGCGAGTGAAGAGAAAACGTGAACAAAAAACGTCAGGCGACTAGAATGGACTAGTAACAAAAAAAAAAAAAAAAAATGAATAGCAAAAAGGCACGTTAAACCGCATATTTGCATAACTGTGGCGAATCCGCGGCGCTTGTATCAAATATAAGGAGACGGCGCGGGCGGAGAACGCGAGTCTTCCGCGGCGTTTACAGCTTTCGTACCTG
>NC_042494.1:1702626-1722394 GCF_005508785.2 Acyrthosiphon pisum
TTTAAAAAGCAAAATACCTACTCGTTTTTGTGTTTAGTTAATACTCTATAGGTAGGTACCTACTCGGCTACTTTCACACATACACACACACGCGCACCGTCGACACATTCTCCGATTTAATTGTATTTAATCGTATTAATAAATCGCACCATGTCCGAAAACGCTGCAGCCATGGCCGTGGACCACTGTCTAACGTGCTGTCCGGCCGTGGAATCTACCAAATATTCCGACACCTTTCAGATGAGCGCACACGACAAGAGGAGACTGTCGGGGATTACTAGGTGAAGAAAATAATATAACTATAATGCTATTTGTAATAATCGGGGCTAATTATGCATTTATTGAATTATGAAACAAAAAAAACGTTGGAATATCGTGCACTTATATTATTATATGTAATCAGGGCATATTTTTTGTCTTTTTCATGTCACATAGATATCACATGTAATACATATTTTAATACAGCACACAAATACGTGAGAAGTTCTTAATAAAAAATTATCACATATATGTAAATTAACCTTTACATAGGATTTAGGAAGTTTTGTTTAAATGTTCAAATAATTTAAACATGATCAGTGATCACACAGCTATTTGAAAAAAATTATCGGATACCTAGATACCGACGTACCGTGGTTTTAAGTTTTAATCATAAGTATATAACCAATATATTCAGATTAAAGACACATTGGGTCATAAAATATCAGACGCTCTTCTAATTTCAAAACATTTTTAATTATTTTCTAATTTTATACCATTTAAAATTAAATAATTAAAAAGACTAGCAAAATAATAAATGTATATGCAATATTATCATAGGCGTGCGCAGACCTCTGAGCCAGGTATGGCTAAAATTAATCTGATCACCCAACCCCTAGTCATGGTCACACAAGAAAAAAATTATAGACATTTTCACTACAAACTTTTAAATGACCCTTTTGTTGGTTACTGGAAAATGTAATTAATCAGTTTTCATTATTTCACACGTACAAAATTCATCAATATTGATTTAAATTTTAACCAAATATAATCTAATAAAACAATTTATTCAAAAACGTTTAAAATATAATATATAATGTATAAAAATTGTCAATTAACATTAATAGGTATTTATTTATTACTATAAATTATTCATGCTAAATCGACTTTAAGGCTATTAGTTTATGAGATATAAATATTAATATATAGATGAGCGGAGTAGTGGACATACATTTCGCAGGGCAAGCCCGTACCACTCAACTCCGCTCATCTAAACTTTAAATGCTTATAATGCACAGACTACTCGCACTAAATTCGATTTTTATGTATCGAAATACTTAGAAAAATATTCTACTTTAGAATATGAAAAAAATATTCTACTTTGGAATATGAAATTAAAACTCTGTTGTCAAAAAAAAAATTTAAAAAAAATAAAAAATAATATTTTTTTATTAACAAAGTTGTTTTATAAACGATTCGAAACTAGGTACCTGTGTAAAAAAATATTTTCAAAAACAATTTTACACTTTTTGAAATAATGAGTGTTCAATTTTAAATAAATCGCCCTGTATAGTCTTTCGGGTAAACACAAACGTTTAAAAACTAAAAGGGTTACACCTACTTTTAATCATGTCTTCGTAAGGTACTCACGTATAAAAAAATCTCAGGTAGGGCTAAAGCCCAATCAGCCCTACCCGCGCGCACGCCTATGAATATTATACACAATTATGAATTATTTAAACGTTTTAAACAAAGGTTACTATATTATTAAGGTCAGTAGTAGTCAAACCACCTAAGTTATAACTTCTAGACGCTATTATATTAATTATTGTTGTTTCATGGGAATAGGTTAACACTCATTCATCAATAATGAATACTTGAATATGTCAATAAAATATAAATACACGGTACACCTTATATGTACCTACTTCAACTACCTATATACGTCATAATACATTGAACCTCATTGTTCTCAACTCCCATTTTTGTTGAAATCTCTAATTATAAACTTTATATCATATTGATATTAAATATAAATTTACTATAAATTTATTATTTATTAATTTTTCATTTTATTTTTGTAATTTTTTTTGAATGTGTGCATTAAAAAAATATTTTTGTTAAATCAATGAGCCCCGGGAACGCCTCTCGCCCCCCTTAATCTGGGCTTGGGTAAATTTCTGAAATATTATTGTCACAGCCCGCTGAAAAAACATCAAAGCTAATCAAATTTTATTTGAACTCAAAGAAAAAAAGAGGAAAGCAGTGTATGTATAATTAGTTAATTAAAATAATGTTACACGCTTCATAATTTCGAACCACCCAAAACGAATTTCACATTACAGTGTGGCGCGTAGGAATTAAACATACAAAAATAGGCCATACTATAAGTTAAGTATTCAAAAATAGGAAAATACTTTTCCCTAAAAATTCTTAATTTCGTGAAATTATGTAAAACAAACTTACCAACCTAATGAAGTAATGAAATAAATTCACTATCATGTTTATACCTATAAGTATATTGAAGACAATGTTTATTAAGAAAAAATAATTTTTGAAATAATTTATGCTAAATAAACTTTCACACTGAAACATCATATTAATATAATATTTTTATAATATAGCCCATAGTCTATACTATAGAGTCTATTAGATATAAAATGTTGACTAACCCATAATTTTCCTCTATCTTGCAAAACAAAATTTATATCTACGAATTCATGTGCACTAACGTCTAAAATAATATAATAATGTTATAGGTATTATATATTACGCATAAATAACCATCGACGAAAGATTAAAATATGTGTAGATACCACAATTGTTTAAAAAATAATTTCGCCATAGTTATTAACGATCAACTGTCAGCTTGGCAGTGGCCTAAAGTAAAAGCAGCCTGCAGCAGCTGTTCTGTGGCTCACCTACGTCCTGTTCCGACTTCCGGCTGTTCTCGTACGGCCGCTGTACGTCTGGTACTATGCGTGGGATAGGTCGCGGTAACGGGCGCGACAATAATTTATTTGTTAACGATTACCTCGGTAGCCGGTAGGTACCGTTCGCCGCGCCAGCCCGGCGGAGTTAATAACCTGTGTATAATCACGGAACACAATTTTGTACATCGTATACCAGCTACCTATATATATATATCTATGTGTGTTGTCCCGTGGCTGGCGGCGCCATCCGCTGACGACGTTATCACCGTGGCGCGATAACGTCGTCTCGTTACTTCCCCGTTTTAATTTTATTGATATTTGATGCAGACGGTATTTTCGCATTGTTGATTGTTGTTTGTTTCGGTTGTTTGTTCACGTTTTCGCTCTTCCGCAATCGTCGTTACTACACCATAATATAATTATTGCATTATATTATATTTTGATATTATTATTCTCGACACACTCGAAACCGTGCGCGCGCGCACACTCCCCCCTTGGGGGAAAACAGTTGTCCTACCGAATAGCGGATTATTTGGCCGTTTGCGTTCCGAGTTTCCGACACTATGTACTACTTGCGGTGCGCAGAGAATTTCACACAAGAAACATTGTACGTATTCGGTATTTACGGCCCCTTGACCTTGGGTTCCGAGACGTAAACGTTAATTTTTCATTTCTCTGCCATGTCGGTGGGTCAGTAGTCACCATAGGTAGGTGAAATCACAATTTGTACATTTTTACGTTTAAACTCGTACACGATGATTAGACCGATTGTGCGCACCACCGCCCTTGCGGTGCCACGAAAACTGGGTCCAAAGAAATTCTATTCCTCTAGCGTTAACGGTGACGGGTCTAAAGCGTCTGTCAAGACGAGAGCAGCGACTATGTTAAAATATATTTGGTAAGAGTCCGCTTTGCAGATGCTTATGATGCCCCCAGACAAGTAACGATTAAATGACAGACATCAATTACCTAATATTAGTGAAGTATGTCTACAGTAACCGTGGTATAACCACAGGGATCTTCATAATTAGATTATATATTTTGCTAATTTTTTATCTTGTCTTCCACAGAAAATTAGATATATTTTTGGAAACATTTTTTGTTTATAATTTTGTATGTGTTTAGTAACAAAACATATATATTTTTCTAAGTGTATATAAGTAGCATATTATACCTTTTCCATTAAAAATTCCTTGCCACACGGTTGTTTATTAATATTGTAGTAGGTGTAAGTATATTGATTCCATAGAAACAATTGTATAAACCTGTAGACCACTTTTTTTTTTCTAAGCTCAATTTAATAAATTTACCTAGTAATAGTAAGTAAGTAATAGTGACCAATATAATTAAATAGGTGATCACTAAATTTATACCTATACTCATTAATTCATTATTAATAATTTATTGCAGGATGGGAAGTTTTACATCTACCGTGAAAATTGACAATGAAGATTCCCAAGACAAAGATTTACAGTTTGACAATCATATGAGCTATCAACAATTACTCGAATATTGCCGTACTCACAATAATCAATGGCCTAACTCACAACTCATAGAAAGAACATTTTCGTCAATCCCATATGGTTAGTTTTACATGTTTTTGAATAATATTATACTTGCCATTTATATTATTCCTATATCATATTATTGTTTTGGTCATTCAATTTTGTATTACTACTTACTATTTAAAAAAGGAATTATTTTATGTAAAATTGTTGTTATGAACTAAATCTATTTTTAGTTTTTTTTTTTTTTTTATATAGTTTTTAGTGACTGATGAGTAAGACGAAAAACAGTTAAAATAAAATTATTTACATCTTTATATTTTATAAATTATCTAAACCAACTATATAATTTTAACTGTAGTCAATATAAAATAAAATAAATATTTAAATTATATTCTAATTTCTAATTAGTTGCCTACAATTTTAATAGAAAAATACTATTGTCTAGTTGTATAACATTATCATTGCTGAAATTACATTTTTTACACATAAAAAAAACTTATTTTCTTATCAAAATGTGGGATTGAATAATTTATAATATTACCTCTTAGCAACAAATATTTGTACTTTATAATCAAAAAATGTATTTGTGTAGACCAAGATAGTGTTGAAGGAAATCCTGTAAGAGTACTTCAATGGAACGTTTTGTCACAAGGTAACTAATATTATTAATACTAAGAGAATTTCTCTTACTGTGTGATCATTATAATTATTTTACATATTTTATTTCAGCATTGGGACAGAATAATGATAGATTTGACAGTTGTCCTTTAGAAGCTTTAGAATGGAAACATAGGAGGTGTCACATGCTTGAAGAAATTCTTAAACATAATCCCGATATTATTTGTTTACAGGTACCTAATATTATAAAAATTTGAAAAATTAATTTTTAACAATCTTATTATTTATTTGTTTTGGTATAGGAAGTTGATCATTTTGATTTTCTCAGCAGAGCTCTAGCTACACAATCTTATAGCGGTCTATTTGTACCAAAACCAGATTCCCCATGTGTGTATATAAATGATAATAATGGACCTGATGGTTGTGCAATATTTTACAAAAATGACAAGTTTGATTTGTTAGAAAAACACGATAAAGTATTACAAGTATGGACAGTCCACAGCAATCAGGTAAAGTAAAAATGTTTTTTAAAAAAAACTATTATAGTATATATTTTAATGTCGTACATTTTTAAGGTGTCATTACTATTGGTACTTAAAGATAAAAGTACACAAAAAGAATTATGTGTTTCTACAACTCATCTAAAAGCTCGTAAAGGAGCCTTGCTATCCACCTTGCGAAATGAACAAGGAAAAGATTTACTACAGTTCATATCTTCCCATGCAGCTGACCGTCCAACAATTGTCTGTGGTGATTTTAATGCAGAACCTACAGAACCAGTTTACAGTACCATGTGCAGTTGTTCTTATTTACCACTAGATAGTGCTTATAAGTTGTCTGGCTCAGAACCGCTGTACACCTCTTGGAAGATTCGTGGAGGCGAAGGCGAAGTTATGCATACCATTGACTACATGTTTTACACTAAACATAAATTAACTGTTAGTAATATACTAGACATGCCAAAAGAAATAGATATTGGTGAGAATAGAGTACCCTCTATGACCTATCCATCAGATCATTTTTCTTTGATAAGTGATTTTTATTTTAACAACAATACAACAAATTTTTGTGAATAATTTTGTTTTTATGATTTTATTTTAACAATAGTATTTCTGCACTTTTTCTCTAAAAAATGTTAAGGTAGGCTATTTTTGTTCTAATAAGGAATTGACAATATAATTTATTATAAGTTATTTTTGAGTGGTAAAGTTGACCATGTATGTTAGTCCAATAGTATTCCCATAAAATGTGTGTCGTTATTTATTTGGTTTATACGGTTTAAATATTTATTATATTATTTATTTTTACCATTTTACCAACCATATTAATATGAGCACAATGAAGGAACTAAACAACCTTAATTTATAAATTATAATAATAATTACTGATTGTCTTTAACAATCAACACTAAAAAGTAAAAATATAGTAAAAATATTTATTTTAAAAAAAAAAAGAGATCAAAATATTTTATTTATATTTATTTATAAGATATTATGATGTGTTTAAAATCTATATTTATTATTATTAATTATTATTTATTTATTTATTTATTTATTTATTTTATTTATGTTTTTTAATAAACATCAGATTTGTTGTGAAAGTTAATTTCTATTTGAAAGTTATATTTTTTTTCCTTATTTCTTAACCTGACCTATGACATTGGTGATTGGCAGCAATAATACATTTTATAATTAAAAGTTATTACCGTATGAGTAAATTGATGTGATTTTAATTAGTTGCCAACCATTTATGATCGATATTGTATCATAATTTATTATTAATTTCCTATCTTAACAATATACTTCATTCATCCAATTTCATTATTCATCAATACTTAGGACTTCTCTGATCTGATTCTTGATTTATACGATGGTTAATCCATTCATCGGTGTAAAATTTGGGATCTGATATACATAGGGCTGTTCTTTTGTACAAGTAGTAATGCAAACATGAAGCTGTAATCATAATGTTAAATAAATGTTATTTTTAATTTATAATTTATTTATTACATTATATATGGGTACTTCTGGGATAGCATGACTACTATGACATCAGCATTTATTCTATATCACAATTATCATCTTAAATTGAATTTTATACACTACTAATAGAACTCTATAGACTATATTCTATTTATGCTATTGTCCATATGTTAGTAGTTACTTATGTTTATTTATACTATGTGTATTAAATTTGATCAAATACTATAATCTATAGTATTTGATTTGATTTATAATTGTTTACCTACTGCCGACTAAATGGGAGTCCAAGATTGGAGAGAACTGGCCCAGAACAGAGACAAATGGAAGGATTTAGTGATGGCGGTGAAAACTCTTAAAGAGTATTAGGGTCATATAAAGAAGATAAAATTAAAAGTATAATTCTCTTTTTAAAATTGAATTTAAAGTTATACTTGTAATTATGAATTACTGGAAACTTCCAAAATACTGAAATAATATTTATTATTATTATTTATTAATAATGTATAAATTATTTCTACTGAATGATATTAATAAATTATAAAAATAATGGAAGTCTATATAAGTGTAATCCATAACAATATGTATATGTGAAAAAATGTAGGTAATCTTGGCGCCTATAATCATTTTTTGTGGTACCTAGTCCCATTAACCGGATGGTTAGTGACCACATGTCCACATCATCTATAAAGAAAAAAATGTTTATTTATTATAAAACTAGATAGTTTAATACACCGTTTATCATTTATAATTTGTTAAGTTAAATGAATCCGGTAAGAGAAAATAGGTAGTTGTGATTTAGACTGATTTTATGTTGAGAAAAACATGAAGTTCAATACACAGACAAGTATATAGTCAGTAGACATTAGACAAGGTTTTCAGTGAACACCAATCTCTACTATGTGGGCCAAATATTATCTGATCAGATGGTTTTGAGCTTTTCGAAAAATGCGTTGATTCTAATAATAAATTATCGTCAAGCACACAAATTGGAATTTTTATGATATGGATTGTATCAAAATATTGTTATGTAACACACTTACTGAACTTGTGCAGGACAAAAAACACGTAAAGTCCGTCCGGCCAGTAGAAATACACCTGGCCCTTGAAACGGTTCGTAAGTGTCCACACCTGCACGAATAGGGTTAGTATAAAATAACCGACGCCGGTGATGATGGTCGACCGGAACTCGTTGAACAGCAGCACAATGAAACCGGCCTGGGGGAACCACAAATCCATCGTAACGCGTTCCACGTGCTCTTTCGAGTATAGGTAACACTATAATAATAGGGCTGGGATTTCGATGCACTTTGAAATAGTTAATAGATGCAATGTTTGCATTTTGTTTTCCAAAGCTGCATTGCGTGTTTTATTATAACATATTGGTACGTTTCGTGTATTTTTGAATCAAAATAAAGTTTTAAATTTTTATTTTGCTTTTTTTAGACTACCGCGGAGTGAAAATCGATGCGTAGAAGATTTGAAATTGTGTTGTCCTGGTAGGCTGTACAACTTTTATTAAAATAAATACTTGTTTAAAATACAAAGAATGTGAGTGCATAATATTGAATTTATAGGGCATAAAAACATTTGTTAGGTTTCTTAATCACATTCCCAGCCCTAATAATAATATATTATTTTATTATTCGATTGTGTCACCTGAAATATGTTGGTCTGGAAGAACGTGATGAGCAACACCGCGATGGCGACCAGCTGACCGATGTCTTGAAGCCTATAATATTGCGATAAAACACACGAAATCGCAGTCGATTAATAATAAATTAAGCTTTAAATCCATTTCTCCTAAACGTATATTCATTATCCTCACACGAAGAGCAAAATGGAAATGCCCGTGTTGGCCAGGTACCGATGGATGAACGTGTTGAACAACAGGTCGATGGCGAGCAGCGCCAGCTGGACGACCAGCACCAGGGTGTACCTGAACTCGGACAGTCGCATTCCTTCGACAGGCCTCCCTCGAGTGTGCAGCTGAGGTGCACAAGAGCTGCTGCTGAACTCGATCAAGCCCGGCCCCCTCCTCGACCGCCGTCGGTGACTGTTTTTTTTATTGTTTAGCCGGAAAACTCGCGGCGGTCCCTATAGCAACGTCTGTTCGCCTCGCCATTCGCGTTTCCGTCCAGTGAACATCGAACAACGCACAACCACGGTAGGTAATAAATACTAATAATAATAACACAATGTTTTACACATGCACACGCATGAGAGAACACATCGTGGCACGCATGAGCCGTGTGTGTGTGTTAAGCCAGACGACCGTTTAACGTACTATATAACGTGTGCGAACGGCGAGCGGTATAGCGATGTTCAGGTAGGATATTAATAATAATAATAATAGGTAGGACGAACACTGCAGACGCACACGAAACGAGTACCTATATATGTCCTGTGTACCGCACTTGTATGGCTGTATGCCATCTGGCGTGGATAGGATTTAGGTGGAGCCATGGTGGGGGTAGTTTTTAGGAGCTAGGGTTCTCCGGTGTACCTATATTTGGTTCCAGAGTGGAAACAAGACATTTTTTTTGAGAGTTTTCTGTGTTCGCGGAAACGTGTGGTTGGACATACGAATAAAATATAAAAGCCAAACCCCGTCATCGTTTTAAAAATATGAAATAATAACATTATGGAAGCAAAATAATTCAAAAAACAAACTTTAAGCTGCTTATAGTTTTAGTTTTTGTTTATTACCATTATTTTACATAATATGTTGAATTCACAATATTCTACCGGCTTGTAACTGTTACATATTACTTATTAGTATATTACATTATTATACTATTTGAATTACCCCGCGATGCTAAGATAAAAAATTGTAATTGTTCAATGCTTTTTGGGCGTAAATCCGGAAAATCTTTTTTTTTCAATCTTGGAGGGGGGGTGGGCTGGTGAAACGTTTCAAATGCCCCCACATTAAAGATTATTGATTATTTCTCATTAAATAGTATTACGCAAACTATGATAAGAGTCTGCCAATTCATACTAATCGCATGCTAATTTTTAATGCAAATAATATCCGAGATTTCAATATGTGGGGACTGGTGAAACGGACCTAGGACTGGTCCAGAGTACTATAAACCAAGTAGTACCCCGGGCCTCCATTTGTATTTATGATCCAGGCCCTGATTATCACTGTTGGGCCCTTTCTTAAATTTAACTCTTTCCTGATTTTAGTAAGTTTAAGAAAAAATTATACTGGCCTCCAGCTGATTTTGTACCATGAACCGAAAATAGCCAGTCCGCCCCTGCGATAGCCAATATTATACCAAGTTTCTCGTTTTTACTTAATTCAACCTACGACGTATTAGTACAATCAATTAATGCAAAATTCTAACCTAACCTAACTGTATTAAAATCCGATGAATAAAGAAAAACCAAACATTCGTATGTTTAGTTAAAGAAAAAAAGTAAAAATAAGAAAAAAATAACGTAAAAAATTGGTCCACCAAAACTGTGATTTGAACTTCAAAAAATTCTGTACCAAAATAGATAGAAGTGCCACTGCCCCAACAGGCTTATTGCATTAATAGTAATTATTATTATTAAAATTTAAAACCAATATCAACCATTTATTAACATTATTAACATTTATTAACATTTATTAACAAAAATGTCCATCATAAACCCTAAAATCCCTGTTTGAGCACCTCTCCTGGTTGGGCCTACCGGATACAACTGTGAATCTACTGAATCTAAATCATCCCAGGAGCTACTCAAACACACAAAAAAAATTCATCAAAATCGGTCCAGCCGTTTTGCCGTTTAGGAATGCATAAAGGACAGACAGACAAACATAGATTTTTTTATATTGGTATATTTTATAGATTATTATTTTGTTAACTAAACATAAAAAAGACAGACCACAGATTGTGGATCTACTATCTATACGTTATACTGCTTTAACAATCTATTCAGAACGCCGTGCGAATGTGCGATCATAGTGTTACGATTATTGTGCGCACAAACGCACACTATACGAAAGATAAAAAAAAAATAAAATTGGTAGGTACCTACCAAAGGTGGGCAAGTTAATGAAAATAATTAACTCAAGTTAAGTTAAGTTAAAAGGACACAAGATCGATAAGTTAAAAGTTAACAGTTAACAAATTATAAATTTAACTCGATAAGTTAAAAGTTAATATAAAAAATAACATTAACTTAACTCAGTTTAAAAAAGTTAATCTATTTTTTTTTTAATTAGTATTTAAATCACATAAAGAGTGGTGTTTTTCTAGTTTCTAATTTATAAATTAAAAAAAAAAACAATTTTTATGAACTTTTATCATAATGTACACTGTTAACATTTTACTTTTACTTTACTATTATTTACTAATTTAAACAATTCTCATCTCAAATTAATAATTTAACAAATTATATCGTATATAAATTGAATGTCATAATACGTGAAGATGAGTAGGTACATGACCTTCATATATATTATAAGTTAGGTATATAACATTAAAACATAACAATAATTATTGTCAATTTGTAATTTAAAATTAATAATTTTATTGAAAACATTTATAATTGCAACTCGCATAATATATAATTTACAACTTAATAAAATATATTAATATACACAAAATAATTATGTAGTCAAGAAAATGTTTGTCATTTTTTATTGGATTATTTTTATTTTATACTGATATATAGTTATATTTACGTATAGGTAAATGAAAAATTTCAAAATGTTTTCAACTTGATGGATTTTTTTAAAATCAACTCAGAAAAGATAAGTTATTTCAACTGTAAATTAAACTAGTTAAGTTCATAAGTTGATTAGGAAATAAACTAACTAGTTAAGTTAATGTCCACCTTTGGTACCTACTACCTACTACCTAGTACCTAAGTGAATGTCGCTCTGGAGTCTGGACAGTCTAACAACTGGCCCCATCGGATTAAATTGTCCGGAGGACAATTTTGCTGTTCAGTGGGTACTATTTTAGTTCATGGGGATGAGGCAAACCGCTAGATTGCGCTAATGATCTTTAAAAAAATGTAAATTATATAATATTTCAAATATAGGAAAATTTGTCATGGTAACACTGGACGGTTGGCGTAAAGATGGCGCGCAGGGCCCAACAATTTCTTTATTGTCTTTGGAAACAATTTAGTTTTTAATATTATGTTTATTAAAAGCGCCCACAAAGCTCACCGTAAATATGAAACGTGATAACTGATAACAATGGTGAACACACTTTCCGGGTAGGATTCAACTACGGTCCACGATATTTTAATTTTAAGTAAAATCTTTAAACTATCCCCTCACCTGTTCAATATGGTAAGTCACTGATCGGCGGTTATTGTTTTTACTTGAACTATCTTTAGAGAGAACTATATTTTAAATATTTTAATTTGTGTTTTTTAACATTTTTACAGAAACCTTTAATGTTACAAGGGCACGAGCGTGCCATTACTCAAATTAAATATAACAGAGAGGGTGATTTATTGTTCTCATCTGCTAAGGACGTAACTCCAAACGTTTGGTATTCATTGAACGGTGAGCGTCTGGGTACATACAATGGCCATACTGGAGCTGTATGGTGTATTGATGTCGATTGGAAAACTACAAAATTTTTGTCAGGAGCTGCTGACAACACCTTAAGGCTTTGGGATGTCGCTACTGGTAATTATATTGAACCTTAATTTTATAGCTTAAAAGTAGGTGAATAATTTTAAAATGTATTTGCAGGTGTGGAGATCGGTAATATTAGTAGTAATTCGGCTGTGCGTACATGCTCGTTTAGCTATTCAGCTGATCTTGCCAGCTACTCAACAGATCAGGCTATGAAACAAGATTGTGAAATTTTTATAGTGGATGCTCGAAATGACGAATCTTTTAGTAAGTTATTGTTATTAGTTATTAGTAAGTTATTCTAGTTATTGGTTTTACCAATCTAAGATACAACATTTGGACTCTACAAATTAAAATAAATAACTAAGATTTTTATTATCAATTGCAAGTTCTGAATTCAAAGATTTCCTCAAATTAATTCTATGATTTAATGTAAAACAATTGTAAGTTATGTGTAGACAGTGACATGCAGGAATTGATGTTAAGTATGAACACTAGAAAAATGTCTCCATTTTACTTATTTAAATGTATTTATTAAACATTTATACCTATTTAATTATTAAATTATTATGTTATAGAAAGCAGCGCTCCAATTTTGAGAATGACTGTACCAGATTCCAAAGTGACTTCTTTAATTTGGGGTACATTAGACCATACAATCATTACCGGACATGAAGATGGTGCCATTACTCAATGGGATTTGAGAGTATGTATAATCTATATTGTATAGGAAATAAATGTATATTATGTATTACCACATTGCTCGCGGCCCATGGGTTTGGAACCGTTAGGTTAGGTATACAATCAAGTCTCAATAACTCGAATTTCAAGGGGAATAACAGTGAATTTTTCTTAGGAGGACGCTACCCAGATATTTGGTGTCTCGGTCTTACAAGTGCTTAACATAAAAAATTTAAGATCAGCAGTTCACGTTTAACTCAGTTGGCTTAAAAACTAGATTGAATTGACCTATTATGAAACTTGACGGTTATAACATTTTCTGTGATTGTATGTGTGTTTTTTTTTTTACGATAATTCAGTTTTAAATGAGTTATGAGCATTTTTAATTTACACTATATTATTTACGCATAACTTACTATTAACTATTCATACAAACACCGATTATTTACTTATCATCAAGTTTCATAATAGATCGATTAACTCTAATTGTTAAACTAACGGAGCTAAACGCGTTCTCCGGAGCGTAAATTTGGTATGTTACAGACTTATAAGATGAAGACAACAGATGGCTGTGTAGCATCCTCTTAAATAACTATATTATAACTTGTTTAACTTCAATAAAAAAGAAACAAAAAATCAAAGTTTTGATTTTTTTGAGTTATTGAGACTTTCCTGTGTATAGGTGTGTATATTATTTACTATTTATGTATATTGTAGACAGGAAAAAGCATAGAATCTGTTAAAGACCATCAAGGATCAATCAACGACATGCAAAAGAACCGACAAGGTACTATGTTCGTTACTGCATCAAAAGATAAAACATCAAAATTATTTGATGTTGATGATTTATCGGTCCATAAAGTTTATGTGACTGAACGACCTGTCAACAGTGCTTCACTTTCACCTAAATATGATCATGTTAGTATATATTTTATGAAATTTGTCAATATATTACATTGAAAATTCAATATTGTTTGTTTTTTTAAGGTTGTATTGGGTGGTGGTCAAGATGCTATGGATGTAACAACAACAGCAGCACAAGCAGGAAAATTTGATGCTCGATTCTTTCATGTAATTTTTGAAGAAGAATTTGCAAGAGTAAAAGGTCATTTCGGTCCAATAAATTCTTTAGCGTTCCATCCAGATGGTGAAAGTTTCAGTACTGGCGGAGAGGATGGTTTCATTAGGGTACAATCATTCGATCCAACGTACAAAGAATTTAGATTTGATTATTGATTATTTATTTTACTGTCAGTGTCAATAATTGAAAAAAAAAATTTCTAATAAAATATTTAACATCAATTGTTTATGAAGTTTATCTAATTAAAAACCATGTTATTGGATCTTATTGGTTAGTTAACTTTATGTTCTTTTAAATCCTTTTATAATGCAATTTGTATATGTGTGTATTTTAATACATATTATCATTATATCAACTTTTACTTATAATTTTTAAGTTAACTTTTAAGTAATATATATTTTTTAAATTTTAACTGGATGCCACACTAGCATTTGTTGTCTACATCTGCCATCTAACAAGTTTATAACAGCATAATTATGTTTACCTTCATGTCTTCATTAGTTTTAATATTAATGCGAATGGACCTATTGATAAACTTAAGGTATCAATTATAAGCTTTACTTTGCTGAAGATGCTTTTTCAATAACTTTATTTTAATCATATGAGCATTTGTAAAGTTTAATATTTTACAAATTTTTCAGACATTTCAAATTTACAGTATCAAAATAAAAAATAAACAATGCTGTCACTACCTTTAAGTTTGCCAATAGAACAATTTAAAGTAGTATTTATAATATCAAAACCTTATGTAATTTTTGTATGTTACACACATTTAAGACATGGACAACAGATGCTGCTGGCATGCTCTTCGGTTATAATTATTTTTTTTTTTTGTAGATTACATTTTGAAAATTACAATTTGTTGCAGATTATCCACTTGGTCTATTTTAAGATTAATGTGAAAAAATAAGATATAGGTATCAGATTTGAACTACTTTGACGTTTCAATTATTATTAAAAAAAGATATTCAACCCTGCAGATAATGCTATTAAATTTTCTGTGTCCAAACTTTTTCATGTAATTCTTTGATTCTCTTTTTCTTCTTTTCCTTCTTTCTTCACATCAATCTCATATAAATTATTATCTTTTCAGATAGCCAATACATTGAACTCTCAGTTTGACATATAAAATCTATGTGTAGAGATAAAAAATCTATTTCTTTTTATTAAAAAAAAACTAACCTAATCCTATTTCCAACCCATCTCAAACTAATCAATACCTAGTGTTATTAAGTTAATTTAACTTGTCTAAGAAGTTTTTTTAAATTGTCAGATTTTTTTTTTTTTGGCTTAATATAAAATTATCAAAAATAAGGAACGGTGTGAATAAATTCATGGTATAAATAACTTAAAACTTATTTAACTACTTTGAAAATGTTATGTATATTGTACAGGTATTTTATTTTTATTTTTTTATAAGAAAATTTATAATCTGTACAATTTGCACAATAAGTAAATATGATATAAGAAGATTATTTATAATAGTGAATAATTTGAGGAGAGCAGCTACCCATTAGTGACACTTTCATTTTGAAGTAAATATTGTATAGGTATAGTAAATAAAAACATAATGGTGAAAGTTTCCTGAGAATAATAGTTTTTAATTACGACAAAATAACTAAAAATGATATATTTTGTTTAAATATCGCACTTAGTTGAATTGTCTATAAAAAATACTGTGCGTTCATATTTTAGAGATTTTTAAGTTGCCGAAGCAAGAACAACTTATGAGGTACTTTTCATTATATTTTCAAGCCTAAGCTATTTAAAATTGAAAATTATATAAGAAAACGCCACACCTATATAATATGTGCAGCTCTCACAGTCTCAGGCACATGGCAAATTGTACGTTCCGAATAATCCATTTAACTCAGGTAGTCAGGTATTAAGGTATGTATAATATAAGAGTGAATTATTGACCTATTATAAAATTTAAAAGTAAAAATATTATCTATTTTAAAGCAAGCTATGAGTATTTTAAAATACACAAACAATTGAAAAATCAGTTGCACAGCATTGAAGTCTACTAGTCTGCAAAAACTTGATCGGGATTAATCAATTTTTGAAAAGTTTTCCTAGTACATACACTGATGTATACCTACTGTCCAAAATTATTCTTTATAAGTAATTAAGTATAACATTTTAATTATTAATAAATAAAATAATTAGTTAGGTACTACTATAATATCAACATTATTATATTGAATTTTTATTAACATAACATTTTACATGTTATATTTCAAGTTTTTACTAAGCATGGGTTAATAGAACAGAAAAATAATAATCAATTTACTATTTAGTAATGTTTAAATTTATTTTGTTATTATTTTCTAGTTATCTAAATGTATTCGTATCTAAACACCCCCTAACTCCTGTTGTCCTGTTATGTCTTTTCTACAAGTACACTGCTGTACAGACTATTGTATTTATGGCGAATTCAGGGCAATAATTAGTACTTAACCGCAGCGTCATTATTTATTAGCACAATTAAAGATCGTAAATAGTTATTAGTCTAGCGATGGGAACCATCGAATAGTCACTATCGAACTATTCGATAGTCATTCCATAACTATCGAACATTCGAATAGTCACCATGTATTCGATAGTTTTAAAACTATTCGAATAGTCTATTCTAATAGTCTATCGAATAGTCTATTCTAATAGTTTTTATTCGAATAGTTTATCGAATAGTTTTATAGATTGTGGCCTGTGGGACGTGGGTAATATAGAAATATAGTAATATAGTAATATAGTAATATAGCCTCGTGGGAAGGAGGTACATAATTTTTACGTATTTACTATTTTTGGGTTTCGATCAAGTATTAACGCTTTATATTTTGTAGATAGGAAAACAAGTAATAACAATACTACAATAGTAAATAATAATATATTATGTTCTTAATCTTAAGAAATAATAATGTGGTGCCGCCGATGGTCCAAACTACAAATGTTAAAAAATACAATAGTGAATAGAGCAGTGGGCCACTACCAAGAATTAAAGAATAGGACAGCGACCCGTTGGCCGATAAAGATAAATTGTAAAGAATACTAAAGAGTAAAGATCACGTCATGGTCACGCTTAATTAGTATTTAGTATTTACTATTTAGTATTTATATTTAGGATTTATATTTAGTATTTACTATTTATTAAATTGTATGAATTATTGAAAAAAAATTTTTATCGATCTTAAGCTTTGGAAATTGGAATATGTGTTTATGCGGGGACAATGATTTATCGCTAAAAAGTAAAATCTCAGGTGGTCAAGAAATAAATTATGAATTAAAATTTGAAATATTAAAATTCCAAATAGTCCGTATAATAAAAAACTATTCGATAGTGTTATTCGAATAGAATATTCGATAGTGCTATTCGAATAGACTATTCGATAGCTTTTCGGAATATTCGATAATTTTTATTGAAAAACTACTAATCGTTTATACTTAAAAACATTCGAATAGTATTCGATAGTGTAAACTATTCGATAGTGCCCATCACTAGTTATTAGTTATTACCATAGATTAATTAATAACATTTTTTTTTTTTTTTTATTAATTAACCCGCAGCAACTTAGGCCATTGGGCGGTTTTTAACCGTGGGGGGAGGGGTACTGTAGGCTTTAAACACGTGTGTTTGTTAGTTTGGCAGATTTTTTTAGTGGGCACCCTTAGGTATCTGCCATGCCCAGGCGGGGGATGACGGCACTTCTCTCCCGTCTCCGGACACCCGTGACTTGCCCTAAGAAAAATGTCGCCCGCAGCCGAGGTTTTGAACCAGCGTCGGTGCGCGTCGCAACCGACGCCTTTAACCGCTCGGCCACTCCTCCCCCCTTAATAACATTATACTGTGTATTATTAGTGTTATATTTTAATCTATGTTGTTATAGTTATTATTTGGGCTGAGGACTTCTATTTTTTTTTCCATATTTATCTAGGACGGTAGCAGAACAATTTATCTAAGTGATCTTATCTTATATTTCATAATACTAGATATAGGTAATTATATAAACAGTAGATATTATATTTAAAATTGTATTTTGCATACACCTATTGTCATTGGGTACTGCATATTAATATAAATGCATTTTGAAGTACCTACCTATATATTAGATCAATACTATTTAGAAAATATTTTTCAATTTGGCAGACTTAGTGTCGCATAAGTTTGGACACACGAAAACGCATTTGGAAAATTGTCGGTATAAAAATAATAATTTCAATATTCCGTGATCGTATCCTGGCCGATATGACAAAACCACACATAACACCGACACACGTATCTACCTATATTATACGCACAACACGTGTAGGTAATTAACTTTGGTTGTCTGTGATAAAAGATTATCGTGCACGAACGCTAAGAATTTTTGTTACCTACTTTTGAAATGTTTAAATTATGATGTTGATAACGAAGAATGAAATATAGTTTTTATTCAATCAACTTTTTATAAATATAATATTGTTAACTCGGTAAAACATTGTTGTTACTTGTTTGTTATATATTTATATCAAACGATGAACATCGAATTCATTTTTTAGACCATATTTTAAGTGCATATTTCTGGTTTTTTGAAGTGCACTTAATATACATCTTGAGATTTTAATTTCCTACTAGAAATCCTCAACCAGGAGGAACCTGAGTATTTGGGCAAGATACCAAGACGATGTCTAGAGGTAAGATGGGACATCGTTGTATCTCGAAAGCTATTGAGTTTTTGGAAAACTATGATAATATTATTTAATATCAATAAATTATTCAAGTGATACGGTGTACGCGTGCTTTGAATTTAATGGCAATATGCTACGTAATATTTTGAGAACATCAAATAATGAGTAAGTTATTGAATAATTATATTTTATTCTTAATTACTTTTGTATAACTTTTAATGGCTAGTCTTGTTAGGTTTCGATTAATGCGACTTTAGTAGAGTTTATCCTTATTTTAAGAACAATAAATACGTTAAGTTAAAATATAACTATTTGGAGTAAGACGGGAAAAATATAATTGGCCAAGATGAACCATGTAATTATTATTTTTTTTAATGCTTTAAATTCGGCTTTATGTTTATCGTGTTGTATGAATATACCAGATACCTAGTATACTAAAGTAAATGTTTTATAAGGAAATATAACTATAGGTATTATAATTTAGACATTAGATATGAAACTTTGTATTATAACTGAGGGGGGTTGAGCGCAACAGTGGCTTAACCCTACAAATGGGTTTAACGGGAGTAATACAGCTTTTATTATTGTTGCATTATTACGAAACATAAAATATGTTGATGCAACAACTTATATAATGCTGCCATCTAGTGGTAAAATAAATTTTAAAAACAATAGGGCCGGTGTTGCACTGGTATTATTATTAATTCTAAACAAGTGTATATTAATATCTC
>NC_042494.1:1722444-1723640 GCF_005508785.2 Acyrthosiphon pisum
ACTTCAGTATCTTGTTCGATCAGAAAGTGAATATCGTTGGTGCATTGGGGAGGTCAAAATTTAAATTTCCCAGTAGTTTTCAAAAGCGCCGGGAAAAACAAAAGAAAAATTAAGGAAAAACGGGAATTTTTACGCAAAATCTGTTTTCGAGAAAATCGATTTTGGTTTTTGGTGTAACTTTAAAAAAAATGACCGTGGATGCATGAAATTTTGACTGAATGTTTACATTTCCATTTTCTATACACGATAAAATTTTCAAAATATTTTGACTTATTTTGAGCTCTTTACGGACATTGTCAGTTTTCATTTTTTTTTAGTTTTTTTTCTAAAAATATCAATAAAATTTTATTTGTTGGATAAAAAAGCTTGAAAATTTAATAGAAGGCTCCTAGTATATTGTTTCAAAGGCAGATGAAAAATATTAAAAATCGTTAGTCACAGTTTTTTTTTATAAGCATTTAAAGTTCAAAAAATGACAAAATATGGAAAAATCACGAAAATTTGCAAATTATTTCGAGTTATAAATTCATAAAAATTTTTCTTTTTAAATCTAAGATATGAAAATGTAATACAAGATTCCTTATAATATTATCTACCTTTATCAAACAAAAAATATCTATAAGAAACTCAAATTAAATTTTTATGGGCGTTTGAAATTCATATTTTTACAACATTTGATATTCACTCGATTTCTTACGTAACAATTTTTTTATTTTGTTGTAATTAAAAAACGAGTGACTGTAGAAACTTGAAAATTTCACTGAATGTTAATATTAGCATTTTATATATACGATAAAATTTTTAAAATAATTTGACTCTTTTTGAGCTGTTTACGGACATTGTAAGTTTTCAATTTTTTTAGTTTTTTTTTTCTATAAATATCAATAAAGTTTTATCTGTTGGGCCAAAAAGTGTATAAATTTAATACAAAGCTCCTGATATATTGTTACAATATCAGTTGAAAAATAATAAAAATACATAGGCACAATTTTTTTTTATAAGCATTTAAAGATCAAATTTGGACAAAATTTATCAAATTTTAATTTGAAAAATTATTTTGTAGTTAAAAATTTATAAAATGTTCAATTTTTGTATCTAAGAATTGAAAATTTAAAACAAGATTCCACGTAAGTAATTAATACTGTTACCAAAAAATCTAAAAAATACATTTACGCAGTTTATTTTTATAGTCATTT
>NC_042494.1:1726014-1728388 GCF_005508785.2 Acyrthosiphon pisum
TAAAAAGTAAAATCTCAGGTGGTCAAGAAATAAATTATGAATTAAAATTGAAATATTAAAATTCCAAATAGTCCGTTTAATAAAAAACTATTCGATAGTGTTATTCGAATAGAATATTCGATAGTGCTATTCGAATAGACTATTCGATAGCTTTTCGGAATATTCGATAATTTTTATTGAAAAACTACTAATCGTTTATACTTAAAAACATTCGAATAGTATTCGATAGTGTAAACTATTCGATAGTGCCCATCACTAGTTATTAGTTATTACCATAGATTAATTAATAACATTTTTTTTTTTTTATTAATTAACCCGCAGCAACTTAGGCCATTGGGCGGTTTTTAACTGTGGGGGGAGGGGTACTGTAGGCTTAAACACGTGTGTTTGTTAGTTTGGCAGATTTTTTTAGTGGGCACCCTTAGGTATCTGCCATGCCCAGCCGGGGGATGACGGCACTTCTCTCCCGTCTCCGGACACCGTGACTTGCCCTAAGAAAAATGTCGCCCGCAGCCGAGGTTTTGAACCAGCGTCGGTGCGCGTCGCAACCGACGCCTTTAACCGCTCGGCCACTCCGCCCCCCTTAATAACATTATACTGTGTATTATTAGTGTTATATTTTAATCTATGTTATTATAGTTATTATTTGGGCTGAGGACTTCTATTTTTTTTTTCATATTTATCTAGGACGGTAGCAGAACAATTTATCTAAGTGATCTTATCTTATATTTCATAATACTAGATATAGGTAATTATATAAACAGTAGATATTATATTTAAAATTTTATTTTGCATACACCTATTGTCATTGGGTACTGCATATTAATATAAATGCATTTTGAAGTACCTACCTATATATTAGATCAATACTAATTAGAAAATATTTTTCAATTTTTCAATTTGGCAGACTTAGTGTCGAATAAGTTTGGACACACGAAAACGCATTTGGAAAATTGTCGGTATAAAAATAATAATTTCAATATTACGTGATCGTATCCTGGCCGATGTGACAAAATCACACATAACACCGACACACGTATCTACCTATATTATACGCACAACACGTGTAGGTAATTAACTTTGGTTGTCTGTGATAAAAGATTATCGTGCACGAACGCTAAGAATTTTTGTTACCTACTTTTGAAATGTTAAAATTATGATGTTGACAACGAAGAAAGAAATATAGTTTTTATTCAATCAACTTTTTATAAATATAATATTGTTAACTCGGTAAAACATTGTTGTTACTTGTTTGTCATATATTTATATCAAACGATGAACATCGAATTCATTTTTTAGACCATATTTTAAGTGCATATTTCTTGTTTTTTGAAGTGCACTTAATATACATCTTGAGATTTTAATTTCCTACTAGAAATCCTCAACCAGGAGGAACCTGAGTATACATATGCGCAATTTTGGAGGTGCTTAGCACCCCTAAATTTTTGATAGCATCATCGAATTTTTATTGAATATAATATGATTATGCCACGGGTATTTGTAGGTATATACATTTATTTCTATTACCTTATCATTTTCATAATAATAATAATAATACATATTATAGGTTCCTATCAGAATAATTATATAGATTAAAGTGTATTATGTTACAGGTATATTTAGATTAATTCGAAGGTGTATACAATTAACTATTAAGTTCTATGAATGGAGGGGAGTGTGGGGAGAAAAGCCCCCACTGATCACTTAAGTCGACATAAATCTAGCACCCCCATAAATTTAACCCAAATTGCGCCTATGTTTGGGCAAGATACCAAGACGATGTCTTGAGGTAAGATGGGACATCGTTGTATCTCGAAAGCTATTGAGTTTTTGGAAAACTATGATAATATTATTTAATATCAATAAATTATTCAAGTGATACGGTGTACGTGTGCTTTGAATTTAATGGCAATATGCTACGTAATATTTTGAGAACATAAAATAATGAGTAAGTTATTGAATAATTATATTTTATTCTTAATTACTTTTGTATAACTTTTAATGGCTAGTCTTGTTAGGTTTCGATTAATGCGACTTTAGTAGAGTTTATCCTTATTTTAAGAACAATAAATACGTTAAGTTAAAATATAACTATTTGGAGTAAGACGGGAAAAATATAATTGGCCAAGATGAACCATGTAATTATTATTTTTTTTAATGCTTTAAATTCGGCTTTATGTTTATCGTGTTGTATGAATATACCAGATACCTAGTATACTAAAGTAAATGTTTTATAAGGAAATATAACTATAGGTATTATAATTTAGACATTAGATATGAAACTTTGTATTATAACTGAGGGGTTGAGCGCAACAGTGGCCTAACCCTACAAATGGTTAACGGGAGTATTACAGCTTTTATTATTGTTGCATTA
>NC_042494.1:1728438-1757756 GCF_005508785.2 Acyrthosiphon pisum
TAAGCGGCCCGGCCCCCGTCACCCGCCTCCCTTGACGTTTCCAGTCCAGTGTAGTAGTCCGTGGTTAGGCCACTGTTGCGCTCAACCCCTCAACTATCATTTTCCCTCGCATTTTCCTGATAAATGTTAATTGTTAATGTACATCAAATGTATGTGTTTAGTGATTTATACAATAAATTAAAACAAAGATTTTAAGATTAAATAACATTTAATCACCTATATGGCTATACGATATGAAATTAATTGTATTTGCTATGAATAAGGACCTGTGTCCCATTATCTTACCTCAGTTTAGTAAAAATCATAGAGTAATATTACTCTATGGTAAAAATGTATTTATAATGATAATAATATAACATAACTGATTAGAAATGTAGTAACATATGTTTACTTAATAAAGGATCTTTGTTTTTCTATGAAGCAAAAAGTAAATAGTTTGTCGTATCTTACCCAGGTTTCCCCAGGGTATTAAATTAATAAAAACATTTTTTTTTGCTCCATCCGTTCGTCGCCTACTTAGGTACTCAAGCTTAATCGAGGAAAATAAATATAAACGACGACGTTTGGCCGACCGATTTATAATATTATATCAAATAGCGAAGAAAACATAAATGCCACAAAACGATTAAAAAAACGAACAATGTTATTTTTTTTATTATTATTATTATCGCAGTAAGTATTTAGTAGGTATATTATACTATTTTCCGCCAGTGAATTGCTATATCTAACGTATATATGTTCAATGATTTTTTCCCTTCGTATACACGTAGGTACCTACAGTTTGTATCAAACGTGAAACGATAAAACCACGACGTCGGCGGTATGAGGTTCTCGTGAAAAATCGACCACCCTGGACGGTCGCGATCACCTGACATGGTTTACGACTTCAACACGAGTCTATACTAGGTGTTACCACGGTGGTCGTATATTCGGACATGCGCAAGCGGGCTTACAAGTGACTTAAAAAATTACATTTTTTCCATTTTTTAAGTTTTTACTTTTTTGAATACATTTGTAATTTCATACTCCGATGGAGAATGTCTTTCAGAGTATTTCTTTGAAGTATAAAAATCGAATTTCAGACGAGTAGGTATACCTAGTTAATTAGCTTAAAGTTTATGTGACTCGATTAGAGTATAATGGAACAACATTTTGGGGGATATCCCCTAGCCAGCAATCCACCTATGTCTACATTTTGAATATACTTATACAGTTATAATTCTGATCATTCAAAATTCGAATTTTAAGCATCAGTTTTTCAAAAAATGTCTACTTCGGAATACGAAATAAAACATGTATATTGTCATTAAAAAAAGTAAAAACTTATAAATGACAAAAGAAAAATATATCTATTTTTTGAAAAATTATATTTTTAACGACTTCAAATAATTAGGTATGTAGGTAAAAAAAAATGTTCAATAGTTTCTGAAATAATGAGTGTATTGTGTTAAAAAATTCACTCTGTAGCCGTGTGTGCATAATATATACCATACATTTATTATGGTACTTATATAGTTTATACCTATCTGTTTGACGATACCTAAAGCCTTAGCACTTTTACGTCTCCGCACTGCCGCGTTTCTGATATGCTTACATTGTACTACTGTGCTTGCATTAGTGTTACGGATGCGATCGACCCGATGTGAAATGAGATCGATTCGAATAAAATAGAACAGTTTCCGGTTCGGATCGCGCGAATTGCATAAGGTACGCACTACGCTTATAT
Organism: Acyrthosiphon pisum; assembly: GCF_005508785.2. Taxonomy (NCBI): domain Eukaryota; kingdom Metazoa; phylum Arthropoda; class Insecta; order Hemiptera; family Aphididae; genus Acyrthosiphon; species Acyrthosiphon pisum. The sequence continues at coordinate 1,730,165 of NC_042494.1, forward strand.
ATTACACTCGACTGCAGTATATACGTAGGGTTATATTACACTTAGCTGCATCTGCACTCTGCAGTAAGACCTAACGCACGAATGTATTATAGTAATAGTAATAATAATATATTATAACGACGCAATGTGTAAATTGTAATGCCAATCGGCGGGGCCCACGCGTTCTCATGTACAGCCGCGAAGAATAAGAATATTCGCTGCCGGAGAAAGCTATTCGGTGAAATCTATGAGCCATGAACGTTCAATAATAAGTTATGCATTATTATATTCAATATTGTCTTAGTGTCTTATCGTAAAAATTAGCAATTTTTTTACATTACAATCGCATACCGTGTATACACACTACACACATGCACTATACACCCACATACTTTAAGTCCACAGACGTTATATAAAATAAATAATACCTAATAATAACAACAACAACAAAGTGATGTGAAACGTCGCTTGCCGCCACGGTTGTAGAAATACGAATTTTTACTACACAACCATCAAGCAGTATTTATGTCAAATTTAAACAAAATAACTAATAAGTAATAACTAATAACTAATAGGTAACTCTAATAAGTTATTATAATATGTAAATAATAGGTACAGGTCACGGTTAATGAAATTCGTAATTGACATACTGCGCCAGTGATGCGGACAATAATAACCATAAATCGTTATTGTATAGCTATCATATACCTATTGATAAACAAAATAAATCACCATGTTTTAATATTATTAATTATTATTATAATTAATTTAAAAATCATATTGCCAGATGATATGTTCGTACATTGAAGACGAAATATCGACGAGCATATTAATATTCAAATATTATTTCAGATCGTTACATAATAATGTCATATCAATTATAACCATCGCATGGCGATATCGGGATATTCGAGTCTTTATTGTTTTTATGGAACCTAATTTTTTATGGATCACGACGCATATATACTACCTAGGTGTTATTGTTCTTTATTACGCAGCGTATAGATCAAAGTTTAAAAACGTCCATCATAATAACAATAATATTTTATTAATTATTATACATGTTGTCTTCGCCTATATTATACAATATATAATAGTAAAAATAGTGTAATGTGATACCACATGTGCATGCATAGAATAGTATACCTATTTGGCTATATATAGTGGATAACGGCTATACATATTACATTATATATATATATATATATTATATAATATTATTGTCCATATTATCCACGAGTGATATAAAATTATAATATTCCGTTCGTAGAACAGATGTCATTGCTCTATTCACATACTACATACATATACTCAAATAACAAATTGTCTTAATGGACAGGAAAACATGCAAAGTTCGCTTTATTTGTTAACAAAATTATATTTTATACCTAGACGGTGTATTTCACGTTTTTTAAATAAATGGATGACATCATTTTGATTTTTATATATACGAAAAGTTGTAAAAATGTCAAGTGAAACAAACAATTCGGTATGTAGGTATGGTCTAAAATATTATGTTAAATATTTTATCGACAGACGACTTCACATTACTTACGAATAGACAAATTTAATAATAACTGTGTGGTGATTCACATATTTTTTGGACGTCGTAGCGAAAACATTGTGCGCGAATTGTGAAAAGTTATTATGTATAATAATGTTATCTAATTCTTACTTCTGTCAATACATCGGTGGAAGACATGAGCGCCAAAACGAGATAATCAAAAAATAAATCGTATCATACAAAAACTCTAAAACCCTAAACACGTGACATATTTATTATCTGATATACTGATTATGATAGAGCGTCACAGTTAGTGTGTTATAACTACTTATAACTTATAACATCAGGTATATATTGTTGGTATGCCCAGTAGTCAGTAAGCATTCGCATTTCGCATAAGCTAGAGGACTGGTACTGAAAATTAATTTTACAAAAACAATTTCAAATAAAGCAAAATGCCTATTTTATACATTTTGTTTAATGAACAAAAGTATATATATTTAAGATCCACTTAGCCAGTGGTTACATACTTACATACTTACATTTTAGAGACATCCATTGATTCCAGTAAATATCTTTCAGAAATTTGCCCCGGAATTCCGGACAAGGATATTATACGAACTACAAATGCAGCTAGGTAGGTATATCATAATATAAAAGAATAATTTTATATTGTGTTCATTTCTCAGTTCTCAGTTCATATTATAGTAATACATCATAACAAAGTGAAAATATATTATTTATTAATGAATTCTCCTCCTTCAAACTCAAAACTAAGAACATACCTATCATGAGTATAACATTTTAAAATGCAAGAAATACCAGAATGGTGAAATAAGTCGAATGGTATATCTGAAAAATGTGGTATTGAAAAATCAACCAGTTATAATATTGTTAAATACCTATTACTATGTTCGTTTATTTTTATTTATATTTCTTAGGTACAGAAAAGAGATATAAGTAATATTAGATACCTATTATTTTACCATCACGATTTTAATTTTATTGATTATTGACGATTTTAAATATTTTTAAATATACTATAAAATATAATTAAAAATTCTACCATACCTATACTGACTAATATTATATTTATTTTTTTGTAGGTAGTCTGGAGATTTTTACATAATATTATGTTGAGTATAGTTTTATATTGGCGCTAAATGTCACTTATGTCCTACTGATTTTGGTGCAAATGATGTGTAATCTTTATACCTTTGGCGCGCGCTTATGTCTTATACTCATTACACATTAGATTAGGTACCTACCTAAACGTTTAAAATTGTCGATAATTTTCATATCATATTATCGCCGTCTTATAATGTTGCAGCTGTTGCGGTGTCGACAAAATCAATCAATTGCTGATTGCATATATTATTATATTATTATAAACATAATTATAATATAAAGTGCCGATTTATCAAAAACAGACAATAAATCCGCAGTAAATCGTTCGTCTTTGGCTTGCAATCGTTTGACGTAGGTATAAAGTTACAGTTATTATATTAACGACCGTGTTAAAATATTTCGTTAGGACTATAATGTTGAAGAGGTAGTACATTAGTACCACGTATTAACATTTTTTAACACCATTATTATATAAATAATAAAATATATACATCATAGAGTGTGTTTGCACACATACTGTATAATATAGTCAATATAGGACATAGGTACATTTAAAACAGTAATGTGACTTGTGACTACAGACATTATTAATTTATAGTAAATATTAAAACGCATTATTTTTTTTACCAGGTGTAAACATCAAATTATAGTTCTGCGTGAAGGTAAAAAATGGTTGAAATGCATGTATACGAAATGAGTGATTTATTATGCAATATCCATACATTCCTGTTACCTATAAGTTCATCGTACACTGATGAATAATAGAGTTAATTTCGTCAACACAACGGAGTAAAATATTATAATAGAATATTATATTATTATATATTATTATTATTATATTATTACTAACCATATTCATTCGCGAAGAGGTACGTATATAATATTATGTTATTACGCGTTTATCACAAAAGTACACAAACACACTAATATAATTATATTATTATATTTAATAGCTTTCTGTAACTTGTATGACTAGCAAGCCATGATACTGAAGCTGTAAACTTGACACTTGTGCCAAGAATAAAAATCCTAGTTCAATATATATTTTTTTAGTAACATTTCACTTGAGGCGGTCTGTAGTTATTACAATATTGAATTATCTATAGATTTTATGAAATCTTTACGTACCATATTATAATATTGTAAACAATTGAAAAAAATTATGAATTTTTTAAAAAGACTGACGAAAAGAGCCTATATAAAATACCGTCATATTAATATCATATTATTAGAAAACTACGACATGTGATTATATAATATTATGGTCAACTGAAATTGTATAGCATTGCGATTGGGATTATTAGTAATAACTAATAATTATGTAATATTATGTTGGACTTTTTGGTTGTGTCTGACATAAAAAATAAAGTCAAATAAGGCTTGTATTACAAATGATATAAATAAAAAAATAAGTATAATCAATACACGAGAGGTTTAAAACCCATTATAAATTATAATACGTGTTTCTTGCAACCGGTTTTCCACTATTAGACGTATATCGCTAATCGCTATATATAATATTCCTTACGTACCTATATCATTGTTGTTGAGATAGGTATTTTTTTAAAGTAATGATAATAATAATGTGACATTAATATTGTCAATCACTGACTAAAAACAAAATATTACAATCCATAAGTTTTCGTTTTCCTCCAGTAGTTGTTATAGGTACTTATAGAAAACCGCTATAATAAACTTACCACTTACCTGTTTAGTATAATATAAAATATTATATGTAAAATATATATAAAATATTATATATTTTGAACTATTACATACCACTTGCGAATAAGTCATAAGTACAAAGTAGAGCTGTGAAATGAATGCACGTTTTACCTCAAAAAATACACTTAAAATCTGGAAAAATGCTGCAGTGTAAAATGCAGTATCCAATGCAAATATAAATTACATTCGCAATATAAAAAAATAATACATTTTCTAGCATAAAATATTTTAAATTAAGATATTTTTAATAAGACGATCGTTATTCAGGACGAAAATAAAAATATAATTCATAAAATGTGTGTGTAAAAAGCTATAAATTACGGAAATTATTAAAAATATCGATAAAAGTATTAAAAAATGAAAATTTGCAATGTAATTCATTGGTACCTTTTTTCCGTTTAAATATAGGGAACGGATGGGAACTGTTTATCACAAATCATTAGTGTACCCATCTCAAACTTTTTGTTAAGATAAAGCTATGTTTTACATTAAGCTAAAAATAATGAATTTTTCTACAGCCCTATATAATTAGCCATTAGTATTTTCTTAGCTAAGTTAAGCTTGAGTTAAAGCTTATAGTGTCGTCTATAAATTTGGCTATATCATGTACTGCAAACTGCAAAATAAAATTTTAAAACAATTTAATAACTATTATTGTGCATTTTGATACCATACAGATTACAATTATTTACAGGTTGTCGGTCGATATAAAGGTATTAAATATTAATGTATTAAAATTACGGTTAATGGTTATTGGTTGTATAAAACTGTGTAGAAGTATAATAATCAACGATTTATATTCTATGTTAAAGTGCGCGTCGGAGCTTAGTTTTCTCTGCAGTTTTAGACAGTCTGTATATAAATAGTCGTTGTTGAATAGGATATTTTCTAGCGTTACATAATATTATATGAAACTTATAAAAAGCAATCTACTCTAATCCATTGTTAGTTTTTGTGTTGTTTATTTTTCAGTAAAAAAAATTGGCAAATATACAACTCTGAGATAATTCTGTACAAATAAGCTCTCTATTTGATACACTCGAAATCGTACATACTATATTATACAAAATACAAATCATGTATATCTGTTGCAGAGGTATATTCAAATTTCAAACTACGTTGGATATAGTGTTGGTCAAGGGAACCAGTACCAATGCCACAGATGAGTTAAAACAAATAATATAAACATTATGATATTATTTCGATACGATAATTTCATAATTAATATTTGGCCAAAATAATTTTAAAAGTACCTATAACACTAATCTCAAATAAATGTGCAAAATAGTACATTCCATTCATAGTATCACCGGTGAGTGGCTTCTTCCGTCAAACGTTTTTCAATTGTATTTATTTACCCTTTTCACGTTTTGCTTATTATTCTTTACAGAATAATACATTATTATTTATTTGTTAACTGTATGATAAAATTATGATTAAAAAGTGTGCATCATCGAGGTTGCTATGGTAACGTAATTATATTAATCATAGGTTGCTAGGAGTGGAGTAACCTCAGGTACTATAATGTAAAATTATAAAGTTATAACGTTAATTTATCTTTATTATTGTTTGGTTGCCATAGCAACTGTAAGAAAATATAGGCCACAAAAAACGTGAAGAAAAAAATGTTGTATCAAGCCAAAAACACATAATAAATAGCTATATGTTTAAAAAAAGCGTGTAAATGGATGTCCCTCTGGTGTACAGTAAGTTACAAGTGGGTCAATGTATAATGGATTGTATTATAAACTTGAATTCAATGATGTAATATCATTGTATAATAAAAATGATACTGAGCGCAGACGGTTTGTCAGTCTGGATATTTTATATTATTATTGTTAATAATTTATAGCCTGTAAGTTGAATTAATAATATATTAATATTTATTATATTTTAATTATAAAGTAATATTAGTTATAGTACCTAATTAATATTTTAATATTATTTTTTTTTATTCGTTACTATGGTGATAAACAAACCGTTAGAAATTAAAATCCCATTTTAAGCGGTTTTTCGTAATTTGTCGTTAGTTTTTCCCGTGGCATCAAATAACTAATGAGAAAATCGAAAATTGACCTCTCTAAATCTACGCTCAGAATCTGAAAAAAAACTTAATTTATATAAAAATCATCATTTTTTACAATTCAATTTGGGAACTGTTGTGAAGAGACATAGGAACCGTGGGATGAAAAAGTTTGAATACTTCTGATTTACATATTATAATGTATAAGGCCTAGTTCTTAAATTGTGGTAGGGCATTGGGTGGGGGAGGTGCGCAGGGGGAACTCTATTAATATTTTTAGATTCTGAGCGGAGCGAGGAAGCTAGTGATTTTACAATGGTGTTTATTATTATTTTTTTTTTCCTGTATACAAAGTTTCTACCAGAAGGAGTGATTTGATTTTAACATATAGTAGGTACCTTATATTTTAGCAAATTGGATCAAGATGGTACTTTAAAAAGGTAATTTTGTGATTTTCTCAATAGTTATTTAATGCCACGAGAAAAACCACGGACAAATTACAAAAAAACCGCTAAAAATTGGATTTTAATCTCTAACGCTTTATTTATCACCATCGAAACGAATAAAAAAATTATAATATTATAATAATAATTCAACTTAAAGGCTATAATAAATAATAACTTATAATTTATGGTTAAATTCATATTTCATATTTTATACCTATTTGTTGGATCTCCGATAAAACTATGGAACCATATTTTTTCTGGTTTTTTTAAATTATTTTATCCAGGACAATTATAGTTGAAGATGTCTTCCAAATTTTCCTGCAAAAACTTAAAGCATTTCTGGTTCTGTGATTTATTTGGATTTGTTTATTTAAGACCATTGATCCCGTCCCTCTTTTGTAGTCAAGAAGAATTGAGAATTAAAAGGACTTCACACTCACATGGTTAGTTTTACACACGCATGTTATAGTCAAAACGCGTTTACGCAGCCTGAGTAGAACTTACTCAATTTTGGTGTTAGAATAAAAAAATCTATAACAAAACTAAAAAATGACAATATTTGGAGGACAAGACGGTGAGTTTTTTTTTAAAAATTTAAATTTTGAAAAGTTAAAGGTATTTTAAAAATGTTGACATTTTTGCTATTTATAAACGATATAATGAACGTTATATTAGGTATAATGAAAAAAACACAACGAATTGCCCTCAGAAATATTGTCACAATTCAATTTTATCATAGGTATTTTTACTCTAGAACCAAAATTGAGCGAGTTGCACTCAGACTGCGTAAATGCGTTTTGTCTATGTCGTAAGTGTGTAACCGGGACACAACAATATATTATGCGGGTGTGATGTTCTCTTAAAATGTTTTTGTATGAACTTTTAAATTTGAATATTATATTATACAGACGATGGGGAATCCCCTTGCTCCCCCCTAGAGTTATGCCATTCCATTAGTAACACGATGTTATTTTATACTTTGTAAGTGAATTGTATTATTAATTTTTTTTCTTTTGTTCCTGTAATGATCAAGCATTTGGAAAATGTTTGAGAAAATTATAGGAAATATGGGTAGGTACCTCTTAATTAGTATAGCAGAGAATACTAAATTATAAAATAAATAAAATACTAAATTGAATATGGATTGTTTTATAGTGCGATAGAATAAACACCCTATGCAAAACGTGTTATTTCCAAAAACCGTTTTTTTTTCAGGAACAGTGATTTTCTGTTTCAAACGATTCAGAGAAGTAAGTAAATTTCAAATTTGTGTAACATTTAACAACTAATATTTATTATTAGATTTTACTGTACAAAATATAACTTAACTAAAAATAACTTAGGAGTTAGTATATTATGCATGATAAAATATAATTCAATTTTAAAGTATATTTTCTCATGAACACATGGGGTTATGAACAGTGGTGTATTGGTAAATAAATTTATGGGTATACGCACCTAAAAGTAGTTGAATATACCTATATGGCTATAATAATTACACTTCATATTTAATATTATTATTATAGTATAATACTTTATATTTAATCTTTTATTACTTTATTACAAACACTAACCTTTCATGTGTATATGTATATGCAGTGACGTATATAGGGGGGGGGGGGTTCACCCTATATTCACCCCACCTCAAAATTAATTCCTATGTACGTCACTGTGTGTACCAAGTATCAGTATCTAACGTATTATTTTTTTTTTTATTAATTCAAATTCATAAATATCATAAAGAATACAACTTTGTATTATCAAACTTAAAAGAAATTGTACAAAATAAATTGTGAAATAATGGACTATACTAATAAAATAATAAACAACTTTAGATAATATACAGTATTTATTTATTATCTATTAATCAATGTTAATAACATATCAAAATTTAAATATTATTATAAATCATTTTAAAGAATTAACAATTGTCCATAAACTTCTTTTATAGGCATTTGTATCTTCTTCTTTCTTTTTGGTTTTTTTTGTTCTAGTATCATCTGCTGATCTGTGTTCAACTAACTAACTTTTAACACAGGACTCAGGTCTCCATAAATTAAGTGGGGGTCCATTTATATTTATCAACATAAAATTTGAAATATTAGTTATACTTAATGTAGACCTAAGATCTGTGCAAATTAAATTTAAAACACTGAAACCACGTTCACATTCAGCAGTTGAGCAAGGAAATGTTTTAATGCAGTTATTCAACTCTGGAAATACATCTTGAGGATTTTTATCTTCATCGATGTATACTTTCAATCCGCTTATTGCATTATTCTTGTTTAGCATGAAACCTTTGCACAAACGTTTGACTTCTTCTTCACTATACCTTATGTCTATATCAACTGGCCAAGTACTTTTATCAAGAACTTAATTCATAACTTATGAATATTAACACGGTAACACAGTTTTTAGTATTATGACAAAGAAGCCAAGAGCAGCTATCATGAACTTTGGCGGGAAATAGCAATATAGATATTGATAGGATCATCATATTATATTATTTTTTTGTTGAGTTTCATATTTTTTTTATTCATAGTTGATGGTTTTGTACCTACTAAACCACATCATATTTTAATACGAATTCATGGAATAATTTTAATTTTTAAGGATTCATCGGTACTAACATCGGCACTTTATAAATTAAATGTAGTTTAATTACTATATCAATAACATGGATAATAACACGTTTTGTTGTAAGCGGAAATAACACGTAACGAATAAAATTATGGATATGCTACGTTTCGAAAAAAAGCGGATATAGAACAGAAAAACAACTTTTAGAAATAACGCGTTTTGAAAAAAAAAATAATAGTTTAAGCTTAAATACAGTTGTGACATAATACGTTTTGACAAAAAAAAACGGTTTTAATCGATGTATAACTCGATTTTATTGAAAATGGAGATAGCACGTTTTACATAAAAACCCCACCTATTTTATTCAGAAGGTAACTTTGAATGTTGTTGTTTTTTATATTTGATTCTAAATTCTAAATTTTTATATTTAAATTTGGCATGTTTTAAATATTTTTGTTTTTTTTATCTTTAGGTATATTGGTTATATTTTGTTTTTTAAATATGAAAACATTATGATTTTATTTTCAACATAATCGAGCATATTTATCTATATGTATCTGCACTTTTCGAGTATTGCACACTATTTTAATATTTTTACATATTATGTCCCATTATATCACATGTTTTTAAATCAAAATAATATTTTTCGTCACTTTTATAGTTTTATTACAATTTACAACAAATATTTTGAAGTCTGTATTGTTATCGAATAACATCATGCAACTATGCAAGTGTCTATCATTATCATAGAATGTCCGTTTGTGCACCATATTATATTATTTATACTATTATCGTCTATTAGGTAATTTATTTACGTATATATTATCTATATTATACAAAAAAAGTTAACGAGGAAAAAACGTTGCGTTGTTTCGTTGTACATAATTGATGTGTCAATATTGGATATTGAATTATAGTAATGAAAAAATAATATGTAGAAAAAAGGTAACTACATATTGCATTTAATACAAAATTATCCAGAAATAGTTTAATAGGAGATAATAATTTATAATATCTACACTTTACGTAGGTATATAACAATATAACATACGTTTATCTGTTTTCGAATTTTAGTATTATTTGTTCAAACGAATTTAAATATCTTACAAAGTTCTACAGAGCATTGCAGGTTTTCCGATGAAACATTTTCCTCTTGTTCGAACTTATTTCCCCGAAACGTGCGATACTGCGATATATTGTCCAAGCATTAAAATTCCTCGATTATAATATAATATATTATTTTAATTCATGTCCAAAATCGGAATAGAATGCACTATTAAAAGTGTTGGATATTTCGATTATACAAAAGTAAATAGATGGCTGCTTTTTCATCTTAGTCAAGCTGTTTTAAGACAAGTGAAACATTTTAGTTTTACATTTTATAGAATAGAATATTTCCGTATGGAATTAAGTAGTGATTCATTAACTACACTTGAACCATGTAAATTGTAAGTACACACATGTTATAAATTATAATTATAAAAAATAAAGTTTATAGTAAGATAATAATTTATGTTAAACAAATTAATATAATAGATATTAAATTATTATTATAAGATATAGATGTAAGTATAGATATATTTTTATTTTATCATAGTAGGTTATCATCGTCTAGTGGCCAGCATAATCTTTTTGGGCTCTGGGTCGCATTTAAAAATTATAAAAGTTTCGCTGGCCGTGTTGGAAAAAAATGTAAATTGTTTAGTCTTATTTTAAAAATAATGTAGGTAATAGTCGCATGGAATAACCTGGTAGTTACAATACTTATATTACAATACTTATTTACAATACTTACAAGCTTATATTTATATTAAACAATGAAGCATTAATTTAATCAAACGTAGTAGGTACTATACAACGACACATGCAATTATTGAATAAAGAACAATATTTTATGGGTAATGACAGATTTCAATCAAAACAAATTAGGTAGGTAGCAGTTTCGAATTCATTGAACGTTTATTATTTAAGTTTATACCAACACCATAATATATTTTTATTTATAATAATATTACAAAACGCATACATATTAATAATATAACAAAAAATAATATTTTTAACCTATACATGTAGTAGTCATTGTTGCTATAGAGTCTACCGATCTCTAAGAATTTCCAAAGTACCTACGTTTTATTACGATTTAGTATGATTGTTATTAATTGTTAATGTGTGAAAAAGTCATTGGGTATTTAAATGTGTTTTGGACCGTGGGAAGTTTGGTAAGTTTCAAAACGGACCTCCGTAGAAATTAGTGACCACTGCTATAAACAATAGGTTCTTAACCGGTGGTCCATATATGTTTACTCGGAAGTCCACGGGGTAGCTGTGAGTTTTTTTTAAACAACCCAAAAATAGATTGGTTTGAAATAAATTTATATTATTTTATTGTGAAGTTAACTGAATGATTTATTTTTGTAGTTATATACGCGAACGATTATACCTATCCATGATATTTCTGATATAAATACTTCTTTAATCTTTAGTTGTAGACTTAAATACAATCAATGATTCAGACCTCGATAAAGTGAAATAATTAATTTAAGATCGAAAGAAATGGCACCACGATTTTAAAATAAAAAATGTAATCAAATTTTGGTGTTCGTTAAAAAATACGACGATTATCTGTGAGCCGTATCCAGAGCAATAAAATTTTTGATTCCATTCACTAATACATATCTCTGAGTCTGGATTTTCTGTAATATGGTCACAAAAGTTATTATTCACAATAATTTAATAATGTATTAACTTAAATATTATCATTAAAAATAATTAAAATAAAAATTGTATATTTTTTTAGGGGAGGGTAGGGGGGTGATGATAGAAATAAATATAGGTCCATCAAAATAGCGTCACAGGCCACAGTAGTACACATACGTCAAAAATTAAGTAAATAAATTGCTATCTCCACTTATAAATTACTTTGAAATAACGTGGGTTGTAAATTTGGGCATATAAGACTATAAGAGGAAATCGCTGAAGCCATTATTTTGTGTAGACATTAGGTAATTTGGAATTGTTTTGATCGTATCCGTCATGGTTTACCAAGGGCAAACAACATTTTAACAATATTGATGGCCGGCATAATATATTTTTCATATTAATCAATTTCACAAAACCAATTATTTGGAAATATATTATCTAAAAAATGGAAAAAATTACAAAAAAATAATAACTTGCCGGTTATGCATAAAAATAATCCAAGCATTTTAAAATACATATTATATTGTATTTAAATTTGAAGTTTTCTTAAAAATTTCAAAAATTAGAACTTAAATAAATACATTATTAAAGGATAAAAGCCAAAAGGGGAGTGAGCATGATTGGCGAATCATCCTGTATATATTTCAAGCAAGACATTAAACATTTCAATATTATCTATAAGTCCCTACATATTTTTTCCCAAACTGTCACGCACATACCACTTTTACATTTTTACCGTGATATACTATCGTGAATTATTTATTTATTTGTGGCTTGATTCAATAATTACCTTTTATTAAATAATGAAATTTATATATCTATAATCTATATGTATATATAACCCTATATTTTACCTTTTAAAAATATTACGTGACAGTATACACTATACCTGTAATCTGTGCGCACTATTAGTGCGTGTTTTGAATTTTTATTATTTACATATAATAATTTTAAGTTATTGTTAATAATTAATTATATTAATATTACAATGATATAAGACTATTTTTTTATATGCGCTGAATTAACCGCGAATGTGTGAAAATTTACTATATAGTGTGTCTTTATTGGTATATGGTATGAATTCAATTAATCATAAAAAATCACGTAGGTGACGGCGAGGCATTGGAAGTTTTGTCGAAGCATCGAAGAGTGCTTCAAACAGACTATTGTGAAAACGAGATTCTGACTTGTTTAGGTATACCGGCGGCGTACTGCAATATGACGTGATGCGGTAACATATTTTGAAACTTGAACATTTATCTAGAATTTTCAATTTTTCATTGCACCGGTCTTTCAGGTATATCAGGTTTTCTAAAATGAACATGGACATTTCTAATGTGTGAGCATTGCCGCCGTATTATAAGTTTTGTACAACAGTAACTGGGAAACGTTAAAAATAATTATTATATAAATGTAGTATTGTGTACCTAATATATTTTGTTTTTCATTTAACTAGTAACTTACCTTTAAACTAAGAATTATTTTATAATAACAAAGAATAATTTATTACTCAAATAAATATTCTATTATCATACATAATATATAACTATATAAGTAAATATATAGGTAATATACCTAGTTAAATAGTACCCATATTGTCAGCAGATATAATTAAGTTTAAAGCATATAACTTTCAACATTATCTATATACGTACGAGAGTACGGAGATTGCATAACATTATATTACCATATTGGCATATTACCTATGTAATAATATATAATATTATAATACTGCAGTTTAACAATTATTTAGGCTAATTGGTATTTTTGAAATATTACACAAGAAAATAATATACAAGCGAGTATACCTAAATTATTTATACAACCTGTAGCAACAGAAAATCAAATGAGTTAAATGTATTAACATTTAATATCATTATAATATATTATATACAAATATATTAGAATGATATTATATTATTATGGACATTCGACTTTTATATTATAAATTTCGAAATATAGCTGTAGTATTATACCTATAATATAATACGGATTGAAACGAATTAAGTCCGTTCATGATAATATTGCAATATATTGTACAAGTTTAATATTAATATTATAATATTGCGTTGTCGTCTGTATATAGTATCTCGGGATAGAATATTATGACAACGCAATGATGATGTGTCTAACGTAGGTAACGAAATGTCGTCGTGGGTCGCGGTGCGGGTCCGTGCGAATTTTCCATGGAAAACGGGGTGGAAGCTGTGGACGAGAGGGCGTGGTTATTGATTTTCTACGGCAATGCGCGAAAAGTGCAGCCAGCTGACGTGAAATGTGAGTTGGTCTTCACTATCCGTACGAGTCTTGTGAATTTCCTTTACGGTGTTTTAGCGGTTCCAAACGGCGTCAAAATGAATATTTTATTTATCCTCCCGTTACTATTGCCTCTCAGCTATTGTGAATTCGCGTTAAACAGTAAGTATAACATTGATATTAATCACACCCATATATATATATAGATATATATTATACACATAGGTACAACGAATGAGACTTGTACTCTGTTGTGTTTGATTCGTTTGTAGACGTAAATAATATGAGCACAAAAACAACAAATACGATTGTATGGTTGTATTTATAAACCAGCATATTAGAATATAATAGCGTGTCGAAATGATTTACAAACCATTTAAATATTTTAGAGTTCAAACAATCGTCGAATCCATCACTTTGATCCTTTAACTGTTTAAATTATGTTCTGTAACACACCTAATAATATGTTATTTATTTGTGGTGTTCTGCAACTTATCCATTGGAATTCTATCAGTTTCACGCGTGGTGTAATATTGAAATTAAAACATTTTGTCTTATCATAACATAATATATTATAAGATTTGGGCACGGAGATACGTATTGACGTGTTATGTATACTTAGATTTGTGTACATATACTATACAGTTTGATGATAAATTGATAACGTTAAGCCATTAATTTTAAATTGTTACGTAACGCATGTATAATGTATTACAGCCAATAATAATAATAATAATAATATCCAAGCAAAAATCGATTGTCGTTTGTTATATTATTATTGAAGGGATAGTGAAACCTTATCTCTTCACAAAACTGTATTATCATTATACGTACCTATACACTATCTGAATTCTAAATCATAGACCTTATAATAGGTACCTATAGTATACCTACTTTAGTATAAGGTATATTATTTAAATGCATAAATATTGCAATCCAAGCATAGATGCAATTTAAATCTTTGACTTACTGAAGCTAAACATTTTTTTTTAATGCAATAAACCCGTAGACGCTTAAATGCTATACCCCCTCTGTACTGAGCCTCGCATACTCTCACAAAAAAATATAATAAAAAGTATTTTTGGACGAGCTAAATTGAGTATTGAAGTTTCCCACCACCAACAATTGAATTCATAAAATCTGGGTGATATTTGCATTATTCAATAATAGAATAATCAATAGATTTGTAATATTAAAATGGATCATAACAATTATTACCGGTTTTATGGTTGTGAGCGCCGCATGAACAACAGTTTTTGCATTTTATACTTTTCAGTTTCCATAATCCATAATATTGCAAATTGTAGGCACGTACCTATTACATTTGCCTTAATTATTGTCGTTAAACTGCGCCCATTAAAACGATATTGTTGCCAGCAATTTATTGATTTTTGTTTGTTGAAATACCTAGTGTAGTTAATTTTCGATCAATTGACGATTCTATATTGTATTATTAATTGTTTCGTATAATTAATTAGTTTTAAATATGTAATTAGATACAAAAGTCGAAGGAAACCCTTACAAAAAACATCTTTTCGATGACCTTCTGAGCAACTACAATCGGCTGATCAGACCAGTCCAAAACCATTCGGAGAACTTGACCGTTTGGATGGGTTTAAAACTCACTCAGCTAACCGAAATGGTAATGGGTGCGACGACGGACAGTAAAATAGTTAATTCACTATGATGCGTATTTCAACACATTTTTTGTTTTTGTTGTAGAATCTCAAAAGTCAAGTGATGACAACGAGTGTGTGGTTGATCCAGAAATGGTTCGACTGCAATTTGAAATGGGATCCCAAAGACTATGGTGGCTTAGACAAGTTATACGTGCCATCGGATCATATTTGGTTGCCCGACATAGTTTTGTTTAACAAGTAATCATCGTTTACTTAACATTATACTATATAATTCGTTCAAAATAATTATATTATAAGAATATACTAAAAATAATTATGCACTATATATCGCCGTTCATAAATCTTCATAAATAATTGTTTAGTCTCGTGATTTATTGCGCAAACAAGCTATAATTGTTGCCAACGACCACACATAGACGTCTAGCCGCCTAACGAAAAACCAATTGTGGGTGGATAATAATATTTCATTGACATTTGTTGTTTAGTATATGTTCATAATATCTATAGTAAAAATTCCAATCGAAATTCATATAGGCATTCGTGAATAATTGCATAATGGAGGAGCACATAATATAATATATGTTTATATATATATATACATATATTTTCCATGTATGTAGGTACTATCGTCTATTGTACGATATATATTTGTATTTTCTATTGTTTATTTGTTATGGAATGTTCGTTTGCCCTTGGGTTTGTTTTCGTATCGAGCTATATTAAAGTAGATTGTAGGTACCTACGTACGTAAATTATGAAGAACATGTATATTAATTTTAACGCTACTAATTTTGTCTCAACATAAAATAAAATAAAATTTTATAATGCTAATAATAATTATTATAGTATTATACATGTATACGGTTAGAACTATAGTGATATTTTTGAATAACGCAAAGTTCCAATGGCAATGGCTAATCTGGTATGACGAGTGACAAATAAACCTATATAACCGTACAAAAATATTGATTTTTCACATATAAGTGATAAATACTTTCATTTTATTTATATAATAAATAATTTAATCGACGTGCATTTGATATAATATAATAAATATCACAAACCAATCGAATGATCCAAGTATACGAATAATTAGGTATTTGTAAAGGAATTTATCACATACTGAGATACCTATAGGTATATAACGCTCCCATTTGTGAGCGAATTTCCGGCTTTAGTGTGAGAGCAAATTTAATGTTTGTGTACCTCTCAACCACCTGTAACGCCCTTGGCCAACAATATTTGATGCTGGATGAAATTTTGAGTTGTGATTTTTAATAAATGCATGTTATAATTATTATAAATATTATGCTTATTAAAATATAACTTAGTACTAACTACTAAGTAATTGTCGAACTATAATAGTCTAGTAATAAGAAATATAAATAGGTATTTTAGATTCTGAGTTGAGCGTATACGAATGTATTGATTTTACAATGATGAGTTACTAATTTTTTTTTGTCATTATATTTTGGTGCAGTAAAAATTCTAAGCTTTTCTACTTCAGCATCATTTCTGGTATTAAAGAGAATCTAGTTGGTACTTTAGTGGGTCAAAAGTAAAAATTCCCAGAACTTTTCAAAAGCGTCAGGAAAAACATACCAACAATTAAGTAAAAACTGAGAATTTTACGCAAAACCTGCAGTTTTCAAAAAAATTTGATTTGGTTTTTTGGTGTAACTCTAAAAAATAAATTTAGATACATGAAAATATTTTAAATATCTTAAAATATTTTTAAACTATTTGTAGACAAAAAAAAATGTTTTTTTAAAATTATTGTCGATAAAAAAGTTTTCACTAGGTCGAATAACTTGAAAATTTAATACAATGCCTAGATTCCTCATAAGTTTGTTGTTGGTGGAAATTAAAAAAAAAAGTTGAGCGTAAATCCACTATAATTTATAAATCAATACATTCATATGTTCTGCGTTTCTGAGTGTGAAGGGTACAACATTGCCATGAAAAGTGATATTTTTTTGATTTATTTTGGAGGTGGGTGAAATTGATAACGAGTTGGTTATAAACGTATACCATAATATGTTTTGTATATATAGTATATATTATATACATATATTTTTGGGTAATAATTATCATGATTTACATATAAATTCGTCGTATGAAATAAAATCTATGGTATATTGGTGTGTAGTTATGGTACTTAGGTACTACCTATATGTATATATGACAGATGTAGGTATAATGTCTACCTACAAAGTTATAATATGTAATCATATTATATCATCTTAATAATGTATTAATAATAGTCTATTTTTTGGTAATATTGATATATTTTATACATTATTATATAAGCATGTAAGTATACTAAGTATGCATGAATATAATTCATTATTTACATAATGTTATACTTAATAGTTATAATAGTATAATAATATACATAATTTAATAGATATACTCTTCCTTGGTAGTAAATTATAAAAGGGCAATTAATATATAAAATAAAACACCAAATTTTTCTTTTTATCGTTCATTTTTATGACACCCTCTAAATTCATGGAAGCCCTTGGGCGCTTGCCCCTTTTGCCCCCCCCCCCCCCCCCTTGGGACGGCTATGGACTACCTCAATTGGACTATTGTTAAATATAATAGATTAGGTATATGCTGACATGCTGTGTATGTAAAAATTATATAACTATATAAGTGGAGGTGGTTTAAAAGTTGAGTAACAACGGATGATAAAAAATTTTTACGATTTTACTTGTAAATCCAATAAATTGAGAATTATACTATAACAAAATCAAATGTCAAATATATATAATGTAATATATTTTTACTGCGCAGTGCCGACGGGAACTACGAAGTAACCTTGATGACAAAAGCTGTGCTCAAGTATACCGGTGAAGTATTATGGTCACCTCCGGCCATCTACAAATCATACTGCGAGATAAACGTTCTGTACTTTCCGTTTGACGAACAGAACTGTTATATGATGTTCGGTTCGTGGACGTACAACGGAAATCAGGTATGACGTGATCACTGATCAATAATGTTTACGTTTTCGGTATATAATTTAATATTTTAATCCAATTCCCAACTGACTAAGTAGATTCACCGTATACTTACCCTTTTTGCTGTATAAATAACGTGCAGGTAGACTTGAGGCACATCGACCAATCGCAGGGCAGAAACCGCGTGGATGTTGGCATTGATCTAAGCGAATTCTATCTATCCGTCGAATGGGATTTACTCGAAGTCCCTGCAGTCAGGAACGAAGAGTTCTATTCTTGTTGCTCAGAATCGTATACGGGTGAGTTGAAACGTAACCATAAAATATGTATTAAAATAATATTATGTGCCTAATATATTATGTGTGCATACTTTGATATTATGATGATTCGGGTATATAGTTATGAGTTATATGACAAGTCGTCCGCATAAAGGATTAGCGTGATTCTAAAAATACCTTTATATAATATATATATATGCGATTAAATGTAGGTAATATTGTGCACAGCTTGCGCCAAGACAACATATAAGGTACCTTTATTATATTCGAGAGACATAAATTTTAGTAGGTACCTATATTATATTTGCATGTAAAATATAGTACAACTATCATAATATGAATATAATATACTGAATAGACTGATTATTTATGTACATAATATATGATATTATGTCTTATATCGTATATGGAATAATAAGTGATTAAACGTTCAACATTAAGAACAACTTTCGCTGTCCGAAAAAAACAGTTAGTTACCAACTGCAGTTGTCGTTATTGTGGGGGTCTTATACGACGTTTTAAGTTTTAACATAGGCAAATTAACCTAAAATGGATAGAATACATTTCATTTTAAAGAATAATATTGTGCCATCAATAATGGCTGTGTGATTTTTTTATTAACATTGTGCCAATGTCAACAGAAAGTATAAGGCGAGGCGTATAAGATCTGCACAACAATCTAGGCAAAGACTAATAATAACATATATACTTAATTTAGTTGGTAAATAATATTATCATGTTTTAAACGTTTACAGGTAAATAAATATTAATAATATGTTAGTTTCTGTATTAATATAATAAATCTGTGTGTACGGAATAATTTATAGGTTATATAATATACAAACTTTAAAATTATATGTTACATTTTTTAGCAATATGCGATACAAATATCTCATTTCATTATCGTAAATTATACTTTATGACGTCCTAATATTTTCGTCAAAAACGATTATTATGTACCAATGCGTCATCATGATAATTTAATGACATTTTTGGTGTGGGTATTGACGTATTGACGTGCAATTGGGTATGGGATTATATCGATAAACTTATAATCAGTTATTTTCAATAATCACGTACTATTTGAAAAAAAATTACACTTGACTTTGATAAAGCGAGAAACCAACATTATATAAAATAGCCAATAGGTAGTATATTAATATTATAATTTATATCCAAAGTTTATACACCAATAGGTATTTTATTTTTTGGTTTAATACAATAAATTGACTAGCATTGAGTAATATTGAGTACCTTAAAACAAATTGAATACCTATATATTATAATATATACCTAATAAGAATATTGTAATATTATTTCATGTAAAATATCACTAGTTGCCATATTAACGTAGAACTCATGTAATAATGGAATCAATATGAAATACTATGCAATATTTAGTTAAAGTATAATAATTAATAGTTAGCTGTTGTATACATTTATATTTATATAACTACAGCTACAGTTAGTACATACTATGCATGGAGATGGATAGGTATATCGTATTTCACATATATTAGCAAAATGCATTCAACTAATCGATTTCTAACTATAGATTTTCTGAGCGCAATATTGGCTACAAAAAAGGTATACTGGGACGCAATTAGTATGATTATGACCAGTTTTCGACCTTTTTGATGTGGATGCAATACTTGCGTATTAAATAAATTCTGGGACGCAAGTAGTATGCACCGCCTCAAAGTACCAACCAACTAGATCCAAATTGTTACCAGAAACAACATTTCTAATGTAGGTAAGCATTTTTCAGACATAACTTTCAACATAAAGATGCGACGCAAGACTTTGTTCTACACTGTTAATCTGATCATTCCGTGCGTCGGACTGACATTCATGACGGTGTTGGTGTTCTATTTGCCGTCTGACTCTGGTGAAAAGGTAATAAAAAAACCATATACATATTATAAAATCATATTGCAATATCAAAAGCGCTATATCTGCATACATTTTACACGGCTCATTGACCTGGGAACTGTTTTATATAAATCACGGAATTATAACTTTAAATCGATTATAATAACACAAATCCGCTAAGTACAGTATTCAGTATAAATCAAATTTACTATTGGTATATTGAATATAGATAAATATGTACCTAATGATGCACTAAAATAAGGGTAGATATTTATTTGGAACACTAACACAGTGGTTTCCAATCTTTTTTATCCACACCCCCCTTGTAAATTTTCAAAAATCTCACGTCCTCTCCCCCTTAAATTAATGTTGAGATGACCTTTCATTTTTAGTAATATAAAATAACTTAATATTAAACAACTACCGTCTACCTTATGACTTATATTTTTTTTCGTCATTTTAAAAATAAAATATAAATCAACTTAATTATTAGGTAATAATATAATTTTTACATTTTTAGTACAATTTTATAAATATTTTTATATTAAATATTATAATTTATAAGTAAAATTAATTTATTGTTTTCAATTTTACTGATTGTAATTATATCAATAACAACATTTTCGTTATTTCATCATTAAGTACTATATCTCCTCCCTCCCCCCTCCCGCCCTTCAATATCTAAATTTCCCCGGTCAGGAACTACTGCATTAAAAAATATAACGTACAACCTGTTATTATTAACAAATAACAATATATAATAATATGGTAAATGAAAAAAATATAATATATAATATTCTGTAACGAGTAAAATGTTACAAAAATTTAGTTAAATATTTTAAAAGTAACTTACCCCTAATACCTTATATTACGAGCGAACGCTGATACAATTTCGTCATTCTTATAATAATATAATAATACTTCAGGTGACACTGTGCAGTAACATTCTAGTGTCGTTGACTGTGTTCTTCTTGCTGCTAGCCGAGATCATCCCCCCGACGTCTCTGGCCGTTCCACTCCTCGGCAAGTACTTGTTGTTTACCATGGTTCTAGTGTCCATGTCGATCGGCATGACCGTCGTCGTTTTAAACATCCATTTCCGGTAAGCGTGCGTTTACCATGCATGTCTTATCGCTATATATTATAATTTATAATATTACGTCTGGCGTCTTTTAACCAAATCGAATCACTTATAAAGGTCACCATCAACCCACACCCTGTCACCTTGGGTGAGAACCGTGTTTCTGCACATGATGCCACAGATACTGATGATGCGCCGACCGCCGTATTCGCTGATGACCAACGACGGATTCCAAAGCTCACCCGGTTACTTCAACGAACTGGACTACAGGTATCTGGCCCAGCTATATTATAAAATCACTATTAACCATATATAATATACCTGCTTAGTTTTTAAAACAGTTTTATCGATAATTTAAAGTCTGAATGTCTGATTGTGACGGATGCGCAATCTCATGTTCAGTATAGATTATAGTTGTTATTATTTATTATACGATAATTTATTATAATTCACAGTCGAGACAGCATAAGCGATAGCGGTGGAACCGATCAGAAACCTCCATCTTTGACCCAGAGACACTGGTCCTTCAAAAAAATTCAATCTGTACAGCCTCACAATTATCGTAAGTCATTATTCAATAATTTAATGAATATATTTAATAGTATAGCTACCTATATCTGTAGTTTTATTTATTTATTTTCTCACTATTTGTGAAAATTATTTATACATTTATAAATTCAATATAATATAGATTATATTTTATATTTGTTTTAACTGTTATACAACATAGTACCTATGCATATTATAATATGAAATGTATTCTTGTACAAAGACTAATAGAAAATAATTATGTTTCTCTAGCGGAGAATGTAATGCCAAAGACAATGTCCCCAGATCTACTCAAGGCTTTACAAGGGGTCTGTTATATTGCTCAACATATAAAAGACGCAGACAAAGATAAAGAGGTAAATTTATATAATATAATAATCAAATATTAATTTAATTATACATTGTACAATATTCAAATAGGTTAATGGTTTTCATTAGTTTCAAGTTGTTTAATGTTCGTATAATATAGACGCGTGAATTGAATAATAATATTTATAATATTATATAAATGCAAATATACTGTGTAGCCGTGTAGGACGTATAGATATAAATTAAAAAAAAACCAAAAACAATTATTGTAATCAATATATTATTATCCCTTATACTTTATCTTCATTCCGCCTACATAATTAAGATTGTAATATAAACCTACAGGATACAATTATTGAACACTTAAAAGTTAAAACCATAATATTCATAAATGTGCAGAACATATTTTTGTGATTCAAAAAAGTGTCTATGAAGAAGTTTTATAGTTAATCACAATCAGATTCCCTTTTGCCTATCTTATCAGTTATCATTATCATTTATCACATATCAAATAATTAATCTTAATGTACATGTACATTGTCTTAAACATAAAAATACTTTTATAAGAAATTTAGTGCTGAAGTATCTATATAATATATTGACTTATATTTGTTATTAACCATCAGAAAATAGTGTAGGTACATCGTAGGTACATGTTATTTGATCATACGAATAAAAAAAACGCCCTATATATAATTTTATTTCAGTTATCTAAATAGTAGGCAATTATAATATGATTTTGTATTTTATTTGAAACAAAATACGGTATTTTAATCTAAATTGATTCGGTTGTAATACATTACTGGTTATAATGTTTTAATTTTTTTTAATTTGTTTTTACTATGCATACTAGCTCGAGTACCTACTTAATTTTAATTTCCTGTCTATAAAATGCAAAAACAAATCAATTATAAACTGTGCGAAATAAATGTATCGCCTACGTATTATACAGTTATACGATAACACGTTTCTAATTTAAATTTGTGTTAGTTTTATAGATCACGTAGCTACCCATATGACGTATATTAATATTATGACATGAAATATGCATACAAAAATATTACAGAGCTGAGGTTATTACTAAAAGGCAGTCAAATAACTTTGATCATCTAGCTAAGCCCTGCATTGTATTATTAGTTATTTTAGTAAATTCAGACGAATTAATATAAATTAAAATTGTAAATTTCTATGCTTTTTTGCAGTTAACTTTATTTTATTTATGTATATATACAAACTGTTAAACTAATATTTACAAAAATATATGTATATGTGAAATGACTCGACATTGAAAATGTTGACATAACTAAATCAAAATTGGAATGAGTAGTTTCTTTAAATGCATGTATATACTATATACTACTGTACTAGGGATATGAATAGATAATAGGTAATATTCTTTAACAAAGGGTTAACAAAAGTTAAAAAATATGTAATAATTAATATAGACATAAGTACCTAGTAGTTACCTACTTACATGATATATATTATACTATTATCATTTTACAAATTATAATATTATGTTAATAATTTAATATAGACCAATACTAATTAGTAACTAAATAATATAATTTTTAAAATATTTAAATTATCACAGTAACACATATCTACCAAACCTATTATCGTGGACGTATCCATAAATAACTCAAAACTACTCGTTCAAATTTCGATTTAAATACACCAACAAACTCATCTGCTTAGCAGCTTAATGGAAAATTGAATATTCTCATTTGAAAAAAAGAAGTTAGTACGCCCAGGGAAGTAAAGGACACTCTATAGACAAAACATAAAAATAGTATTTGATTTATTTAAATATTTGAAAATATGGTCTTTGCAGAGTGATTTAAAAATTAAAAAAATAGAATTTGGGTAACTTCATTATTAAAGGTAAAATGGGAGTAGAATGCCTGATGAATTACTTTGTAAATGGACTATATAGTATTTACTTCTATTAAAATGCAAATTTCAAGTCAAAATTCATCATTTAAATCAAATAAAAAAAAATATAGATAATACAACCGTTGGTAATAATTATGAACCGTTAAATGTATGAAACAATTTTGAATTACGATTAGTTTATCATATGGTAACTATGGTATTAAATATTAAAATATTAAAATATAAAATTGTAAATTGTATAAAATTAAAAACAACACATTTTTATGATTCAATATTTGGACTAAAAAATAAAAATGGTCTGAAAGTTATTTCTTCTACCTTTTACCAAAGAAAGCTAAAAAAAACTTGTTCAGAATTGTGAAGGTTGATTGAAAACCGTTAAATGCAAAAATATAAACGTAAAACATTATAAGTATTATAACTAGATCACTGATTTTTTTTTAAATTATTCTAGAATATTATGCAAAAACAATTAAAAAATATGCATCAAGAGTGTATACTCTATGCATAATGTTTATAGGTACATAAAAAACTTGAAAAATAGTAAATTTTTTAAAAGAGATTTACGAAATATAAGGTTGAAATCCTTCTTTTTTTTTATCAATTTATTATGAAGCAATTTAAATGATATTAATAAAAAATTATAGTATTGTATTAATATTTAGAAAATTATGAATTTATCCAGCTAATCGTTCGATTACTATATCCTCAAAAATCAAACTTATCACGATGGCTCCTTACAACATGTTATCATTCTTTGAGCAAAATTTAAATTTATTTATCTAATGTATATAAAACATGCAACCTGTATGCAACTATCTAAAAGTATGTAATTTATATATTTAAATTTTACTTGTATATGCAAAAAAAAAAAAATAAAAACTAGGTATAGATTCCAACAGAATCTACGCATCACAAAATGTCGAAATATTTAATCAGAATTATTCTAAATTAAACTATTGAAGTGTAGAAGAATAATATGCATTTATATGAAAATTCAGTCTCTATAGTTATAAATTATAACTTATAATATCAACGCATGCTAGAAAATTTTATAGTAATTTTATTATAAAGGCAATATAGACGAGGAAAAAAACAATAATCACACAGTCCACAGTCAGTGACTCATTAACACCTCCACTCCATCAATTTATAATCAGAAATTATTTTTAAATACAATTTACAATTTTTTTTACAAATACCCTATGGATATAGATTACAGTCATTGATCGAAGTGTTGTTGGTATTGAGAATCAACGGAGGCACATCTCGTCAACATTTTTACATCGACTTATTCCACTTTTATAGTTAATTTATTTTTAAAGTATCACCGGCAATGATAAGTGTTTATATCGTAGAGCTCAATATACCGTGTATAATATAATATATTAATATGATGTGTATTTACTCTTTGACCTTTGGGTAATTGGATTGCAACCAAAATAAATGTATATATTTATTATATATATATTAGGTATGTTAATAAGTGTTTTAATATTTTCTGAACATATATTTCTAAATATTTTCCCGTCATCTGAAACTCATCTACAGATCTTGCCGTGGTTGTGTTTTAATCTTCTCAGCTGTACTAAATATATATACCTATAGTTGGCGAATATATAACATACGTATGTTATATATACCATTGAGTATGTTATATATTGTATATATTTTATATTACACAATATATACTCAATGATGAGACATATATCTTATTTAAATCTCCCTTCACTTTAATCATGCATAAAAAAATCTAATTAATGCATTAAATTATTTTATAAATAGCAATTTTTTTTAAGAGGCCTCCAATATTTATATATGTAAATATTAATATTTTATAATTAGTAGTCTCACCCCGACCATCCGAGACTTTGACGGATCTCAGTGGACAGTGCCAGAGCACTGCTGGTTGTGTATCAGATTTTTAGGCTGGGGCTAAACTAAATATAATTTAGTTGGCGAATATATAACATTAATTCTCGTGTGATTTATACAACCTACTATGTGTATAATAATTATAATGTATAACAATATTATAATTTAGGTGATCGAGGACTGGAAGTACGTGTCGATGGTGTTCGACCGGTTCTTCCTGTGGGTGTTCACTCTAGCCTGTATAGTGGGAACATGCGCCATAATATTCCAGGCACCCTCGCTGTACGACCAACGGCAACCCATCGACTTCCAGCTGTCCAGCATACCCCGCCGCCGGAGCAACCTGGCACTACCTCATGAAATCGACTTTTACGAGCGCACCTATGGTGCCAACTAGAGTATCTAACTATTGCATTTTATAGATATATCCGTTGTAATCCCACTGCAGGCTCATTTTAATATGTACATAATTAAATATATATATATACTTATAAACCTACGTAGCCATGTAGATAACGAACACACGTGTTTATAGATATATACCGATATACAAATAGTGAGAGGTTAAACCTCTAAATATTGGACACTATCGATGGCTAAGATTTTGTCTTTAAGGGGATTCGATACCGTGATTTTCTGTTTTCGTCTAACACACGCGTGACATAGTATTTTAGACGTGTTTTTTGCCAAACATACCAATTAATCTAATGAAGCGATAAGAATTCTGAAAACAGATTTAAATTCGTCATCAAGTCTACTTGAAATCGACTTTCCCACATTTTTGA
>NC_042494.1:1757910-1775334 GCF_005508785.2 Acyrthosiphon pisum
AATTCTTATCGTTATCATTAGATCAATTGGTATGTTTGGCAAAAAACACGTCTAAAATACTATGTTACGCGTGTGTTAGACGAAAACAGAAAATCACGGTATCGAATCCCCTTAAGAGGGTTTAGCTGTAGGAAGTCTGTATTTGGTTCCCAAGAAAACGCCCACTATTCGGAAGGGACTGCTATTTAGAGGTATTCGTTAGGTAACATGAGATACGTCCGTCATTTCTCAAACGCATCCACCGCTGCAGTGGTGCAACTATATAAAAGATTAAAACTAAGGGATGGAGAGCGAGAGCTTTCACCCCCCCCACCCCTCCAACGGGAAACCGAAACCACAAACGGTTTGGACTTTTTGAACTCTGCCGTGGCCGCGAGAAACTTACACGAATAATATTATTGTGGACGAAAGATAATACTATAATAATAATAATATTACATATCGTTTCGACGAAATATCACCACATCTCATTATTTCAGTATTGTATTATAATATATTTTCGTTTATCTGGATGGCTACATAATAATAATATATTGTATCCGTTACATTATAGTATTATACACACGACGTGTTATCTAAACGCGTCTGTGCGCGCTTAACAAAATATTAATACGAGTGGAAAAAATATGGTATCTTTCAATAGTTTTAGGGGCACGATTATTTTTTGTTTATTCTTTTCGCATGTCCGCCACGCACACAAATCGGGGCCAATCAGACACACCGGAAAACCCGTGTATAGACACACGTGCGTATTATAATGTTACTGTGTTATATGCAATATTATAATATAATAATGTGAGCAATGAGCGGAATCCGCAGCGTGCTGCAGAGTCTGCACGTATTGTACCTATGGAAGCCGTTTCGTCTAAGACGTAGGTAGGTACTGAGACATATAACGCGAGGTGAGGTGGGTATATATTATAATAACTATCTGTATAACAGTATGTATACCGGGTGAACCATATTTTAACGTTGGTCATTCATTATTTCTAATAACGTTTTCGAAGATATTATTATTTTCATATTACTTGGAGTATTCGTTAAAAAGCAAAATTTTTCAAAAAATTTTTTTTACCGTCATAATTTTTTAAATAAATATTGTTCCTGTTTTTAGTGACAACATGCATTTTTAATGCCTTAGTCCAAAGCGTTGGTACACGTTGCTAGTTGAAAATGTAGAACATAAATGCATGCTTATACCTGCAGATTTATTAATCTATATAATATATATTGTGTAGTTGGATACAAAAGTTGAAAAAATTATATAATGAAATTGTTTTGAACTTGAACTTACAACAATATGTAAATTTCACAAATAACTCATTTATTTAGGTTCTGATTAAATTTGTATTTATAACAGCCTATTTTAGTATAAAACCGGCCATATTGGTTATAAAACTGCCGCGATGCCGCTTATAGCAAGCTTTGATTATTATTATTACATAGATCAACATTCGATTGATATTATGATTCCCTGTATAATATATTATGTTACAATATTTTCTTCAGACGACATATTGTATTGTTATAATTGTTTCGCATCGAGAGGACCTTTTACTGCAGATAAACCTCTCCTACCCCAAGTTTCGACATGGCCGTCTATCGGTTATAACAATAATAAACATTCAAAACGCTGCGCAGAGCACGAATTATTCGCGAATAAATGTAGGTACCTAGTACCTACCTATATATAATATGTTTTAACGAACAGTGGGAGATCGTGTTTCGAGGTCAAAGAGCGCTGCGCGTATATATATATATTCATGAATTATGCTTATTCCTTATGTCTTTTTCGCATTTGTGTATATGCGCGTTGCATGCATTGTAGTTGTTTATTCATACCTAAAAGATACCTATACTCGAAACGTGGACGATGGCTACAGATTTCTTATCGTTATCATTTCTAATTGATGGTCAAAATGGTGTTTAACGATACCTACCTAACATAAGATGATTAACTTGATCAGTGGAAGGAATTGTTAAAAAATATAAACAAATGCTGTTCGTTCAAAACCAAAGTCCGTGGGGTAGGGAACTAGGGCAGTATATAGGTGATACAATATGGTATTTTCCTAATATAATTTTATTTTAGCTCTGAAATCTATATCGAAACCGTCGGAGACGTGTGACATTCCCGTTGGATGTAGGCACCTACCATATAAATATATAATATTATACATTAGGTATAAACTTATTATGACCTACCACAATCTTTGGAGTACATCATTTATTATTATAACTATTATCTAATTATGTATTAACACAATATCGATGTATTAGTGTATATTATCTACTCGGACGGCAACTTTCTAAAAGCATCCAATGTATAATACTTTATACATAGTACATACCTATTATTATAATATTATAGGTATACATTATTCCTATTTTAAAAAAGCGTTATATGCATCATCATATATTCATAAACGAAACGTTTAAGTTTGCTCAAACAATCTATCGAAAGACTATGTACATTTATTATTATTATTATTATTTATTACCTAGGTATACATTATTATGCTCCGACGTGTATACGTAAATATTGTATAGTATAGCATAATATTTTAAAGAACATTTACATTATTATAAAGAACGGTGGCTTACTACGCGTCACGTTTATCAATCGACCGTGCTTATAAATATCGTATTCTCTTATAAATTATAATGTATATGTCGTTGTGACGTTGTTTACTTTTTGTGAATTTTTGTAGATTTAATATTTATGACACCGTTATTGCCAGAATTTTCGATTTCCTGGACTGTTTGATACTTTGATTTCGTTTCGTCATGTCGATTATTATTTATTGTACTCACTCGGATAAGTCTTAACGGCGTAAGATATTTATGGCGTAAGATATTTCGTGCGGCCGGCCACCAAAACGTAGAAGATAACCGTTTCGCCTGGTCGCGTAGAAAAGATAATAACAAACATTTCAAAAAAATGTAAATAAATAAATAGAAATAACAATCGCGGATAAAGTAGACATTATGATGAACTTTAGCGTTAGTCTTCCGGTATACCACGTGATCCTAGTGGCAAAAACAAATTGAGTTTCACGCCTGCGTATATATAATAGGTATATTATAGATAAATGGATCCCCTGCTCAATGTGCACAGATTTCTGTAGAATCGATTGGATAATATTGTATATTAGTCTTTGAAACTGTTTTCATATAATATTAAATAATTTATAAAAAACATAGGTAGACTTTTTTATGTACGCCCGATGTCTTACTCTCTAATATTATCTATATGTGCGTTCTTTGTGTAATATTATTCCAATTTATTGATATAACCAATTTATTTGACTATTTTTTAGATTAACCGAGTCCGAAGGTTTTTTAGCGAAAATTGTAATCAAAGAATAGCAATCCATTCAATAATTTTTTTTTATGTTTGTTAATTATTTTTTATAACATTTACTTGTTAATAAACGAATACCAATTCAATAAAAATGAATTTGGATTAAGCAGTGTAGAATAATTGTTAAAAATAATCGTTCAATGTTCTCGATTCAAACCGGAACCTCGTAAGAAAATTAATATAGTCAATTGATACAGTTAAAATAAATTGAACTTATAAATTATGATGCCTATATTATAAATTTGCATGCAAGTTCGGAATGGTATTAAAATAATATATTATATTTCATAAAGTTACTCAAACGATGTTGTAGTATTTACGTGTGAAATACTGAAATATAATACTTATTACTAATGGTGAATATGCCATAATGTATACATGTTGTATTTCCTGTATAATATAATATAATACTATTATAATTACAGTCGTTTAAGAATTTGAAGTACCTATATTATTTTATTTTAACATTTTCAATGAATTCAGAAATTTATCTTCTGCGGAGTACAAAATATTAACTAGGCATTTAACTTGCTAATTCCTTTTTTGGATACAATTAATATCTTTTAAATTATTTTCGAAAGATATTACACTAAATAGCTTAACTATTGTTATTATTATAAAAAGTACTTTAACTTCATAATTGTGTACTTCTGAAGTTATAATATTAGTTACTAGTTTGTAAGGTTTGCTAAAGTGTTGTAGTAAAATCTAAAATTATAGTTAATTATATAATAATATTATGTTGTATCAATGTAAATATATTTTAATAAACTGAACATTATTATATATATAATATTATGTAATATTTATTAATTTATTGAATTCGGAGAAAAATAAATTTGATAACATTAGAAAAGTACACTATAAACCACATATTATTTATTTAAAATCATTAATATTAGAATAATATATATCTAAATTATCATAGTTACCTAATGCATTAGCATACCTACTTGTTGGTGAGTTGATTTAATAATTACAGCGTATCTACGAATATGTTTTGCAAGAAAAAAATTATTATGTATTTTATTTTTAAGATTTATTTTAAAATTAGTTAGTAAAATTTAAAATTTTCTCTGATAAAGAGCTACAATCTAATTAATTACTGAAAAGTTTGAATAAAAAGTCTAAATTAAGGTAGTTTCTGCCGTTTTTTAGAGAAGTCATATCAAAAAACCCTAAAACTTTATCATAATTCATAACCAGCATGACTTTATGAGGCGCCAGTCTTTTTACTCTACATTTAAAAGAAAGGAACCATAAGAATGAGCTACGGATAGATTCGAGATTTTGAGCAAGTGTTATGGAATTGGGAGATCAGACAAGGGTGGTATATTCTAATTGGGAACGTATTCAAGAGAAATATATATATATTTATAATGCAAGTGGGTTACTAAATTTTAATTTCTGAGCAACATCATTTAAGAAAACCTAGTTTTAAGGATGTTTTGTTTTTAATTTTATTAATATGGTCGTTGCATTTTGGTTTAGTATCAAAGAAGACAAGATGACTAAATCATTCACAAACGTTTTAAATAAACTTGAAATATTTGTAGAACATAAATTATACCATAATTAACATAAAAGTAAATCTACTTTATTCATAGAAAAACTGATTTCAGAACATTTATTTAAATTAACTTAAAGCATCATCTGCATTCATTGATTTAATCGTTTTATACATTTTAGAGACATCGGTGAGAAGCAATATTTTTAAAATTTGAGAAATACCTCAAATACCTATCATTAATGAATGATAAAAATAATGAAAAAGAAACATGATCTCCTCGTGGAACTACAGAGAAAATATGAATGGAATATTTATACACACTATACAATATACATACATAAAACATACAATTGTTATATTATCATATTATGTCAGTGGCGTCCTATAGTCTGGATTTTTTTTTTTTTTGGGGGGGGGCTGATCAACTTTCATACTTTTACACATTAAATACGTACTAGCACAGATAGATAGCTGAAAAGTGTTAATACTTATAATACAATTTAAGACTTTTTGAGCGACTATCATAGACCATTAAAATAATTTTAAAATTTTCTTAACATTTCGGGGGGGAGGCAGGCTGCAGCCCCCTCAGTCCCTCCCCTGACTACGCCACTGTATTATGTGCATAAGCGACTGAAGTGTTTTAAATATCTATAACGTAATCACATAACGATATTCCAATGAATATGTTTTTAAAAATTATCGTAAGTACGTTTAGAGTTACCCCGAATGTCGCTGCATATAATTAAATCGAATATATTTTTTGAATATAAATCAAAAACTCTTGAAAGGAGTAATCTTGCAATGCCACGGGTGAGAGTATATAATACACGAGTGTAAACACATACAATTTGATAAGAATAAGTTACTTACCAATTATAGGTACAATCAATAAAATCATTTAAGTTTACCTAACCAACATGAAAAAATTAAAATTGACAATTTATAGCTGCATAACATGACGTATAATATATTATATTATAATGTATAACTCAATCATGGTGGTCAAATGATTTTTTTGGGCGATCGAAGGGGGTGACAAATTTTTCAACATGTACTATTTGATCATAAAAAATATAATTTATTGTTATAAGATCATATTATAAATATTGAGATGTGCCGTGGGGGGATCTATATAATTCCCCCTTATCCATCCCCGTTTGACCACCTTAAAAACCAATCCACCAATACGATCTTATACAATATAAATACAATATATATAGATCGAACATTATTGTATTTCAATAAATAAATAAAAAAACATTTGGTTGAGATTTACTTGTGTATTATGCGTGCGTCGAATGGATGGATGTTGGGTGAAGGCCGAAGGGTATGCAATACGATGTACGCGTGCGGTTTGAAATACAATTATCTAAATATTTTTTGAAATTTGTCAAAAAATAAATCAAACTAGAGCAATCTGCTACAATTGTAACGTCGCCACCGCGGTAGTACAATATAATATTTTTTCCAAAAGCAATGGGTAGTATACATTTTTAAATATCGCAACCATAGAATTACCTAGCGAGTGTTCGGGTAACCGGTTAAAACACTCATTACTTCAAAAACTAATAACATTTTTGAAGATATTCTTTTTACATGATTGTAAATCGTTTGTACCTAAGTCGTTAAAAAATAATATAGTTGTATGAAAATTAATAATTATTTTACTATTTTTTATTTTTTTTTTTTAAAAAAAACTGTGTATTTTCCATTCTTTATTCCAAACTAGAATTTTTTTTTGAAGTGCTTTGATGTATAAAAATCAAATTTTGGACAATTAGTTTGCTGGTCATAACTCATAAGTATTTAAAATATATATAGGCATATGATCAACATTGGCTTCGGAATATGAAATTAAATATGTACGTTGTCATTTAAAAGAGTAAAAAACTTTTAATACATTTTTACACAAAAATGTTGTTTTGTAACGACTTAAATTTATGTGGAAGAAATATTTTCAAAAACGTTAGTGTTTTCTGTAGTAATAATAGTGTCTTGCGTTAAATGGATCGCGGCTATTATTTTAATCAGTTAAGTAGTTTTGTGGCCAGTGGGTCAAGTAATTAACCACTGTCGTCTGTCAGCCTTCCCAGCTTCCGTCCCTCGCGATTCCGGTTTCGCGATATAATATTTTAACATAATTTTAGGTATGTACCTACTACCTAGTATAATGTTGGCAGACACGAACCTATTGCGTATCAAGTTAGTGGAATGCTCAAAATGTGTAATATTATGTATTACGGTATATAGCTGCTGCCACTCCGTGTATAATAATGTACTATATAGGTAGTTACTTTACTATATACTATATTAATTAATATATATATTATTATATTATACAGGTACATACCTACAACGAGTAATAATGTCGATTTGTGTATTATTCATTGGCTTACTTATAATGGATGCAAGCAGATAAACCGCGAACGATATATGCCGTTTTATCGCTTAGGCAAAAATGCATTTCTTTCGTTATCTGAACACGTTTGTTTGCAGTGAGAAATAAAATCAAACAAAACATATTTGCATTAGCATTGTTATTATTCTACAATTATATTATAGAATAAAGAACAACAAACACTTCCGATTAAAAATAATTGCGTTCGCCGGGCAAATTGTATCGTGGCATAGAGAAATAATATAATATTGTACGAGAACGTGATCGTTAGCGAATTTACTATTTGATAAGAGTCCTAATAGTTCAAATGCAATGTGTTTATATATATAATATAATATTATACTATAATAATAGGCTATATGAGGTACTATAAGACATACTTTATTATAGGTTATATATATTATTCTATTATTGCGAATAGAACAATAGTTTTTTCTTCTTTTATTATTCAAATTAATCGGTTAGTGTACGCATTTTAAATCAAACGCCATCAACCTCAATATAATAAATATTATTATGCAATGATTTTATATCCTCGTAAATATAAAAAACGATTTTGCTATTCCGTTTTCTGTTCAGTTAAATTTTTTTTTTTATATAGTAAAATAAATAATATGTATATACAGTTACACAGGTACCACAGTATTACTGTACCATACGGATAACTATACTTAATGTAAAAACGTAATTATCTTTCATTCGGACTTTACGAGTTACGATGATAACTTAGTTTATGTGCATTGTGCATTGTCCAGTATATTATGACTAATGGTGTGATATTACAGACCATACAGTATCCAAACAAATGACCCTCTAGCCGCACACGAGTTTATCCGAAGGGTCATAACAATTAAAGAGACGGGTGTCGGAGTGTGGCAATAGGAGAAATTCATTTTTATATCATTATTGTAAAAACTACGAAGACAGAAAATGAGTAAAAAGTAAAAACCATAAACGTACAAATGGAATTAAATGCGATATAAGTAGGTACAATTATTACAATAATTACAATATTAAAATAACAATTACACACACACACACTCGTTCTTATAACTTTTTCACAGTATACAATATTATGGTATATTATATTATAATATCAAATATGGTTTTAAATTTTTTTTTATATTAAAGATGTTAAATAATTTTTTATCCCGTCACAAAAATAACACGTGATGTACTGAATGTGTTTGACAACATATGTGCACGGTTTTTTGAACCGTATCAAATGTTAAACAGCTAATGAGACATTTTTTATAGACGTCTGTATGCAGGCGCTGTATAATAATTAATACATTAATGTGCGCGCCCATGTGGATCAAATATATACGCATTGCAAATGTGTTTCTCAACATAATTTCATCTCTAAACGCCATTAAATATCCTGTATTCTTACGAGTGTTCACTAAAAAAAAAAAATTATTATTAATCTAAAATTGTATTAGTTTTTGCATTAACTTGCAATTTTAAATTATTATTATTATTATTATTATTTTTTGTAATTCATATATATATTATACATATAGTCTAATACTTTAAACAATACCTACTATTGTATAGATTATATTGTGTTATGCAGAAAGTACTTGTATTCGTTTTACAGAACAATAAATTGTAAATTGTTGAATTTGAAGTTTTTAGGAATTTAAGAGCAAATTATCTCCGTGGACTAAAAACTATATATGTGGGTAGACAACTATAACAGTAAAACAATAACATTCATTAAAATTATAAAACTATGGGTACCTATATCTTAAATCACTTAATCAATTAGTCATTAGGTAGGTTGATGTTATTATGCATGCATGTATTCTTAAACGTAGTCACTTTTGGGTTTGGCATAACGAAATTATCAATATTTGTAATTGATAATTTTATAATGTATATTACTTGTATATCAGTACCTACTTAATAATATTATTATACATACTGTAATTGATTATTAAATAACAGGACGCGCGTGCATTATTGTTCACCAATTATTTCGAAGCTGTAGATAACAATAATGCACTATTGCACATAATATATTATAATGTATATTATAAAATATATATAACTACCGTACATGTTGGCTGTTGCAAGTATAAATTTAATCTCAAATAATTCGTGAAATTAATTTTTGCGAATATATTCATTAATATACAAATTATATATACAACTATCCATTTCCGCTTTTCGTGATAACCGCTATTGTCAGTGAGGTATATAGTGACGTATAGTGTAAATATTCTATTTTTTTCCACCCTCGTAAAATCAATGGGACGCAAGTATATACACGACCCACCCCAAGACTTGTTCAATCCGACTGCACCCGTAATTTCGTGAGGTTAGTGACAATATAATAAATATATACATATTATATTATATTATTATGTACGTTTATATTGTACGTATAATAACGTTTCGAAACGAACGCGATTTCCAATGAATTATTTATGATATACATTTGCAATTTCTCCGTGCAAATGGAAATCAATCGTGTGATGTATTTATGTGTACGTCATATAATTCATGAAATGTGGGATTTAACGATTCCGTCGAACCTATAACCGAAACACGATGTACCCATATTATATATAGTCGTCGAGTACACGGGGTTCAGCGACCACAACCCCCTGTGGTAAAGATTGAGCCGTGGCTGAGTCCCCGGAGGCCAACAGATAGAACTCGAAAACAATAATTTCAGCCCCCGAAGAAATTTTGAGAACCTGTTGCCTACAGATGTGCACTCACTATTCGTTAAACCACCGATTAATCTGCACGGGTCGTATACATCCTGCTTACGCCGTCCTAAATAATTATGTTATCAGCTGAAACCGCGTATACAGATGATTTAAAAAATGTTTATGAGCATGATGGTGTGTGCAAACTTTGAGAGACGAGATGCATAATATAATGTACAAACATTAAACGTAATATAAATTTTATAATTTTTAATTATAAACATAATATATTATTCACTATTCAACGCGTTCTAGAAAAAAAATTGTTTTATATTTATTATTCGCATTTTATTCGTTCGCAAATTTCAGATTAACCACAAATATTCACCAACACCAACCAGTAACAACTAATAAGTAATAACCAATGATTGATCGCCTTCATCCTCCTACTTAACACCACCGCTGGTAACACAAGTACCAACTTATAATAGTTTGTAGGTCTGGTAAGTTTTCTTTAGCATATGAGATATGCTGACACGTTAAAATGTATTAAATAAAAAAAAAAGAAGCATTCTTTTATAATAATAATAATAATATAATAATTATACTATATTTTGTAGGTAGTTAATATTTCAGATATTAAACAGTTTTAATAATATTTCAAAACCACAAAAATCCATCATTATATAGTAAGTCTAAAAGTGAGTAAAACTAATATAAGTAATATTATAATATTATAGTACCTACAGTTATACGCGGCTATGCGTTGAGCGGTAAAGGTGAACGCGAAGTCAGCGTGTGGCAGCGATAGCGCAGCGGCGGCATTTACGCCGATAAGGTTTTAGACGTGTTTTAGTGTTTAAGAGGCTGATAAGACCTCGTAATCTAATCTTTTTAACGCCGTACATAAAAAAGTAAACAAAAACATGTCTAATTTCTTAGAAACTATTCAATTCTAAAAAAGCGGCTATGTGTATAGTAGAGGCATTAGGCAGTAAAATACTGTCGTTATAGTTATACCTAGTGTACAACTAGACACGACTGGCACAGACTACATTTTCGGTTATTTGGTCGTAATTTTAATGGTGCAAAGACAATTTGTCATTGTTTTTTACAATGTGTTTAATTGTGTCGACGAAAATACATTTTAATTGAACATACCTAACTCAAAATTATTTATTTATTCTCAATATAAATGTGTACCATTAAACTATTATTTCATATTTGGATATAAGCTACCTCTAACTATGTTTAATGGTTATATTAGTTTCTAAAATAAATTACTTAACGGTAGGTGCATTGGTAATGTACTTCAAGTTTCAATTGGCAATGTACTGCGATTTACTGGCAATGCGTAGTGAAAATATTATTTTTATTATAAGAACTAAAGAACGTATATTATTGCTATAGGTTATCCACAGTAAATTATGGTAGTAATTTGAACAGCATTGTAAATACCAGAGTTTTATAGTGTGTAAGCAATTACGATCAATATAAATCATATAAGATAATACAACTATATAAGATTGGTGTTTGCACCTATATAATTTCAATACGTCATACGAGTTTTTCGTTTATTTGTAACATAGTATTCATTATATAGGTATAAATATGAAATATTGTCAAGGAAAATTAAGAAAAAAATATTGACAGGAGTACAGGACAATAGCATTATAACTCCAACGACAAGTGTTTCATAAAAAAATCATGTCACTCAAAAAACAATTTTGATCTCAGTTTGCGCCTTTATTATATATTATAATATTTAAAATAGTTGAGTTTTTTAAACTTTAAATGTAATGTTCACAAGTTATTTCGTATAATAAATAGTAATATTCAATATTTATTCGATCTAGTTAACTAATTTAATGAGGGTAACTTTATAGTAAAATTGTTCGATACCTAAACTCCAAAGTGCAATTCTGTATGACGTGACTACTGACTATATACTATATACTATATACCTATCGCCTAGATTTAAGTTGGATTTTATACGTTTAGTTATAGGTAAATAATAGAGTATATTATACCTGATAATAATAATAGTATATTTGTAAATATAAGTATTAAGTTATATCTAGGGTTATTTCTAAAACAACGTCAATAACGATCGTCGGAGCGTATGAATGTCAACCCCTACGAGGAACATGACGTGAATAATATTGCAGGCGACATGGTTCTGTCTTACTTTGATGTGCCGCCCTTGGAAAATAACGTACTATACGACTCGTTTCGTTAAAATTCAGTCGAATGCACAGTGCACAATGCTTAATAGGTAGTCAATAGTGCAGGATGACTGTTTGATCGAGAGAACAGGCCGCAGAGAAAAAGGCTGATAAGGTTTTCCTTTTAAATGGACCGCGACAGACGACGGAAAATACCATGGTTACCCGCTCAGCGAATTTATACCACAGTTGTACCGTTTTTGCCTGCACGTGGTTTATGTTTCTAGGAACCGCGGGTAACCTCGATATTTTTCGTTGGTCAGTTAAAAGTTTTAATTTGTTAGGGGAAAATGTAGCCGATAACCGTTTTCTCTACGTCCGCCGCGCCGCCCCGCCAATATATGTGTAATATGTTTTTCGACGTTTATCAATCAACTGTTTTTTTTTATATACCACGTTAATATGATTTACATTTATGGATATTCTCAATCAAACAGTTTTCACGTCGACACTCGATCTTCGAAGTTCGCGTTTAAGCGTTTAACCGTTGAGCATTTCGATGCGATATTCCGGCATAACGAGTAACTACGTCGACTTGTACAAACGTACAACTTTTTACCAATATTATATATATATATATGTATCTAATATTATATAATATATATATTATAATCAATGATAACAGGCACGTTAGTACGTAGTTTCGAGCATCATCACTTCCGGTCCGTCTAAAATTGGACCTGTCCTATCTTTCCTAAAGATAGTATCACGGTAAAAAGACCAACAATCACCCATGTAATGCATACATGATATGATATTATTCACTGTTTCCTCGGTTACCCCTGTGACCGATTTATAATTGATTGTATACAGTTGTCAGTTACATGTTACATGTTCATACTACCTATGTATAATATACATATAGATTTGTAAAATCAAAATATAGAATCCTTATAAAGTATTTTTTTTTAAACGCTCGAAATCATTATTGGGGGTTTTCGTTTTCCGCCAGAGTGTTCCTAGAACGTTATTTGCACCGTGTTCTTTTTTTTCGGAAAGATTATATCGCAATTTCCGCATAAATAAATTAATATATTACCATTTTAGATATTTTTTTTTTTGAGAACCTCTGATCTTAAATTTGTAATGATTGTGATTACGTGCCTCCAGTCTCGCCTCGTAATGTCTCTAAATATCATATCAAGTAATATATTATTTAATTGTACCCATGTACAATATTTATTAAAAAACTGCATTTCAAATTCCAAAACGTTCCCTCTTATATAAGTTATGAACTGAAGCAACAAGAACCACTAATATTATAATATCTAATTATAATAATTTAATTTAATTTACTATAGGATTACGAACCATTATTTTTTAAAATAAAACTTAAATTTTTCATGCATGTATTAGAAATTTAATTGATTGATTAGAACCCTCGTCTTCCGATCTTCGTACATGCAATTGGCTTAGAGGTGACCAACTCTATTTAGTTGTAATGATCATTTTGTTTTTATGTAATATATTGTTAAAATTGGAATTTTATTCAATAAATAAATAAATATATGTGAATCATTTCATTCTGATTTTAATCAATTTTATAAAACTCACCCTTAATAGGTACTTACGTTTCGTTGTTGGTTCAGAAAAATTTGATCAGAAAATATATGGGCGTTTATGTTTAAAACTATAAAAATAATAATGAGTAGGTACTTACATATATTTTTCACTATTTTCACCCAAGCATGTGAACTTGTACAGAGTTCACGACTTTTTACTAGGAAATCCATGGTTATTAAGAGGACGTGATACCAGCATGTGTTGTCTCCGTCTTACAAGTGCGTAATATAGCACATTTTACGCTCAGCAGAACGCGTGTAGCTCCGTTAATTTAAAAATTAGAGTGAATTGACTTCTTATAAAATCTAAAGATAAGATTATTATCTAGGCAGCCTCATAGGCTTTTTATTATATTTTAATTTTAACGCGAGTTATGAGTATTTTAAAATTGTAACATCTTAAATTGTGTATATCTTAAAATACTCATAACTCACTTTAAAATTAAAATATAATAAAAAGCCTACGAGGTTGCCTAGATAATAATCTGATCTTTAGATTTTATAAGAGGTCAATTCACTCTAATTTTTAAATTAACGGAGCTACACGTGTTCTGCTGAGCGTAAAATTTGCTATCTTACGCACCTGGAGACGGAGACAACACATGCGGGTATCACGTCCTCTTAAGAGAGATCTAATAAATATTACACAATATGGGACAATTTCTCCATCAATACAAGTAACAAACAATTAGTTTACCTTTTATAAACAAATTCTGTTATATTGATTTATATAAAAATCTATTCAAAAATGTACCTATCAACAATTGGCAAATGTATCAAATTTAATAAATTATTTATTTATTTCATTAGTTATATATATAATTACATACTTTACTTTTATGGAGTTTTAACATGTCACATAATATACGATATACCTATAGTATAATGCTATTATATGCCTATATCATTTAGAAATATATGTATTAGATGGGAACTCAATTTTATTGACAAACAACCAATTAGTTCTACAAGGTAAAATACTATATATTATGTGTACGTATAATAGGTGTACTTATACGTGTATATTTAATATTTATAAATGTAATGTGATATTTATTTGATA
The DNA here is from genome assembly GCF_005508785.2 of Acyrthosiphon pisum. NCBI lineage: Eukaryota > Metazoa > Arthropoda > Insecta > Hemiptera > Aphididae > Acyrthosiphon > Acyrthosiphon pisum. The sequence continues at coordinate 1,772,696 of NC_042494.1, forward strand.
ACTTAGATCCTATTTTTTGGCTATTATTATTTATAATACAAAAAAAACTAAAAAGTAATTGTTTTTTTTTTAGATTCTGAGCGCTCTGCCGAATGCATTGATTTTACAATGATGTGCAGTAATATTTCTTTTTGTGTGTATGTGTTACAGTAAAATACGTTAAATTTATATTAGCGTTATAAATCAGTATCTAATTAACGTTAATAGATAATAATGAATAATTTACTAGGGCTATAACGTTAATTACTAAGGATTTATGACATTTATGTTGATTCCAAATAATATTAGATTATCGTGTTAATTGATTTATAATTATTTATTTCACATGATAATGAACTATGGCATTTAGAAAAGCAACATTTCCCAACTACTCGACAGGCGCATTTATTCGTTTTTACACTTCTTCTTACAGTGACATCTTTGATAGCCTTGTGTGCCCATGAGGCTATTACATTCCGCTGCTTCTCATTGTGTTATCTTTTTTTCTTGTGCTGGGAAATTTTCTATTTTCCGGGATTCTGAAAAAACTAGGAGGTAGAAAATTATGAAAATGCAGTAACAAAAAGTAGCAAATTATTGATGTATGGTTTGAAGTTGTAGCACTAAGTGCCGGTGATAACTTGATGGACTATGGACATATTATTTATTACGTATTTTATCAATTATATCAAATTTAAAGTAGTTAAATTTGTTTTTATTTCTAGTTCATCCATATTGAATTGTATTAATAATACAAATTATGATTAACACAAAACTTTACGATTATTTTAAGACACAACGATAATATAACGATATCTTATGCTTACCAAGAAATAGTAGATAATATTATTATTAGTCTATATCTTACTCTATGGTTCTATATACTTCTATCTAAAATTTACTGTGGCTGTAATACTATCTAATACCATTAAAATAACATTATAACAACATTTTCCATCATTTGTATAAATTATCGATAATCAAACCCAAAAAATAATAAACCACGATAATTATTGGTTTGTTTGGTAACTATTGTTATTTACTAGAAAATAACGTTATTTTGATGTATAAGGTATAACATCGTTTAATTTAACACAACAATAGTTTTTTATGAGTGTCTGAAGTTAAAATTTTGTTTTTTTACAAGTTCTATTTCTTTAAATGTATTACAATATTACTATTTTATTTCATTGAATTCAAATTTAACACCATCTATTACTGTGTAGCCCAGTCAAATTAGAAAAAAGTTCACAACTAATTTCACGAAAGCTGGATTTCGATTTTTTTTTTAGTTTATCCCTCATTTATAAACATACTAAAAGTCCTGACACCTACTCCTTGTGCGTAGCCCTCCACCCCTCTTCAAAGGGTGGCGCGCCCCTTTCACTGTTTTTGCTTATAACTCGTTAGCTTTTCAAGTTACAACAAAAATACCTGCTACCAAAATTAAAGACCATAAACTGTACCATAGATTAATCTTATTTTAATATGTATATGTTCCGATAAGCGTTATATTTTTAATAAATATAAAAAATAAAAATTTTTTATCTTTTTTTTTATCGTGTTTCAGCAAAAACCGTCAATCATACGCTAAAATGACATATGACAAAATTAACGAGCAGAAAATTTTACATAATATAACGTTAAATTATTTTTAACAATTTTAATTATCGTAAGTAATAGTGTTTTTTATATCAGTAGTGATGATATAATTGAACAATTTGTTGACAATTACAAAATATAAGAATCAGAAATATAATTACAATATACTAAAAAAAAATTGTCGGAAGCTGAATTTTGATATATGAGTATTTTATACCTTACTTATAAACATGCTAAAAGTCCTGACACCTACACCTTGTGCGTAGCCCTCCACTACTCTTCAAAGGGTGGCACGCCCCTTTCACTGTTTTTGCTTATAACTCGTCAGCTTTTTAAGTTACAATAAAAATAACTATGACCAAAATTAAAAACCAATGTTAAAATTAACTCACCTCTTACCAAAAAAAAAATATCGTCCAATACTCCAATACGTATAATAGTATTGTACCTATATATTATAACACAAGGAACTTTCATCAAAATTTTATAGTTTTGACATTTAAGTTATTTAATATAGACTTAGAGACTACTATAGAACATATAGATATGTTTTGCATTACTTATCCAGTTTTTTAAAGTTAGAAATCCGGTAACCCTATATATAGTTTACCATATTATAAATAATTTTATAATTTATACATTTTCATATATATTTTTAAATTATTATTATTTTTAGTCTCCATGAAATTAGTGATAATCAATGTATACTAAGTATACTAATTATTCACCCATCAGCCCCCACAACCCACTGTTCACCCCTTATACAAATATACAAATATATTTAGGACTCTATAGGCATTTCAATAGTGTATTTAGTATTATTACTATCGTGTAAGAAATAGGCATACAACTAATATGCATATTTTAACCATGGTTATGTTTTTTTTTTTAAGGTTTGGTTTGTATGAATATTAATTGGTATCTACCCATTAATATTTTAGCTACCTATAGGTATATTGGAATATTATAATAGTTGTGTTATAAATTATAATAGTCTGCAATGCTCTCTGTATTGTTATTCATTTTTCTATAATCTTACATCCTCGTCAATGTTATGA
>NC_042494.1:1775384-1779835 GCF_005508785.2 Acyrthosiphon pisum
GTGTTCTGCTGAGCGTAAATTTGCTATCTTACGCACCTGGAGACGGAGACAACACATGCGGGTATCACGTCCTCTTAAGAGAGATCTAATAAATATTACACAATATGGGACAATTTCTCCATCAATACAAGTAACAAACAATTAGTTTACCTTTTATAAACAAATTCTGTTATATTGATTTATATAAAAATCTATTCAAAAATGTACCTATTAACAGTTGGCAAATTTATCAAATTTAATAAATTATTTATTTATTTCATTAGTTATATATATAATTACATACTCTACTTTTATGGAGTTTTAACATGTCACATAATATACGATATACCTATTGTATAATGCTATTATATGCCTATATCATTTAGAAATATATGTATTAGATGGGAACTCAATTTTATTGACAAACAACCAATTAGTTCTACAAGGTAAAATAATATATATTATGTGTACGTATAATAGGTGTACTTATACGTGTATATTTAATATTTATAAATGTAATGTGATATTTATTTGATAACTTAGATCCTATTTTTTGGCTATTATTATTTATAATACAAAAAAAACTAAAAAGTAATTGTTTTTTTTTTTAGATTCTGAGCGCTCTGCCGAATGCATTGATTTTACAATGATGTGCAGTAATATTTCTTTTTGTGTGTATGTGTTACAGTAAAATACGTTAAATTTATATTAGCGTTATAAATCAGTATCTAATTAACGTTAATAGATAATAATGAATAATTTACTAGGGCTATAACGTTAATTACTAAGGATTTATGACATTTATGTTGATTCCAAATAATATTAGATTATCGTGTTAATTGATTTATAATTATTTATTTTCACATGATAATGAACTATGGCATTTAGAAAAGCAACATTTCCCAACTACTCGACAGGCGCATTTATTCGTTTTTACACTTCTTCTTACAGTGACATCTTTGATAGCCTTGTGTGCCCATGAGGCTATTACATTCCGCTGCTTCTCATTGTGTTATCTTTTTTTCTTGTGCTGGGAAATTTTCTATTTTCCGGGATTCTGAAAAAACTGGGAGGTAGAAAATTATGAAAATGCTGTAACAAAAAGTAGCAAATTATTGATGTATGGTTTGAGGTTGTAGCACTAAGTGCCGGTGATAACTTGATGGACTATGGACATATTATTTATTACGTATTTTATTAATTATATCAAATTTAAATTTGTTAAATTTGTTTTTATTTCTTGTTCATCCATATTGAATTGTATTAATAATACAAATTAAAGATGATTAACACAAAACTTTACGATTATTTTAAGACACAACGATAATATAACGATATCTTATGCTTACCAAGAAATAGTAGATAATATTATTATTAGTCTATATCTTACTGTGTGGTTCTATATACTTCTATCTACAATTTACTGTGGCTGTAATACTATCTAATACCATTAAAATAACATTATAACAACATTTTCCATCGTTTGTATAAATTATCGATAATCAAACTCAAAAAATAATAAACCACGATAATTAATGGTTTGTTTGGTAACTATTGTTATTTACTAGAAAATAACGTTATTTTGATGTATAAGGTATAACATCGTTTAATTTAACACAACAATAGTTTTTTATGAGTGTCTGAAGTTAGAATTTTGTTTTTTTACAAGTTCTATTTCTTTAAATGTATTACTATATTACTATTTTATTTCATTGAATTCAAATTTAACACCATCTATTACTGTGTAGCCCAGTCAAATTAGAAAAAAGTTCGCAACTAATTCCACGAAAGCTGGATTTCGATTTTTTTTTTAGTTTATCCCTCATTTATAAACATACTAAAAGTCCTGACACCTACCCCTTGTGCGTAGCCCTCTACCCCTCTTCAAAGGGTGGCGCGCCCCTTTCGCTGTTTTTGCTTATAACTCGTTAGCTTTTCAAGTTACAACAAAAATACCTGCTACCAAAATTAAAGACCATAAACTGTACCATAGATTAATCTTTTTTTAATATGTATATGTTGCGACAAGCGTTATATTTTTAATAAATATAAAAAATTAAAATTTTTTATCTTTTTTTTATCGTGTTTCAGCAAAAACCGTCAATCATACGCTAAAATGACATATGAAAAAAGTTAACGAGCAGAAAATTTTACATTATATAACGTTAATCAGCCCCCACAACCCACTGTTCACCCCTTATATAAATATACAAATATATTTAGGACTCTATAGGCATTTCAATAGTGTATTTAGTATTATTACTATCGTGTAAGAAATAGGCATACAACTAATATGCATATTTTAACCATGGTTATATATTTTTTTTAAGGTTTGGTTTGTATGAATATTAATTGGTATCTACCCATTAATATTTTAGCTACCTATAGGTATATTGGAATATTATAATAGTTGTGTTATAAATTATAATAGTCTGCAATGCTCTCTGTTTGTTATTCATTTTTCTATAATCTTACACCTCGTCAATGTTATGAATTTCATATGTAGGTACCGCAGTCGTTTAAAATACACTTAATGATTCTTCAGAATTAGAGGGATTAAAGTGAATTAAACCAACTCAACATATTTTCTGTATTATACAATCAAATATAAAGTAGTGAATTACCCTAGTTTATCTACATATTATATAAAAATGAATGTATGTGTGTCAGTGTGTGTGTCCATGTTACCATGGCAACCATTCATATATTATTTTGAGATTTCGGTCCATAGGTATTACCATGGCAACCAATTATAAATTATTTTGAGATTTCCGTCGGTGTGTGTGTCCTTATTACCATGACAACGAGTTATATATTATTTTGAGATTTCCGTCTGTGTATGTCTCCATATTACCATGGCAACCAATTATTTATTATTTGGAGATTTCCGTCGGTGTGTGTGTCCATATTACCATGGCAACCAGATATATATTATTTTGATATTTCCGTCGGTGTGTGTGTCCATATTATAATGGCAACCAATTATATATTATTTTGAAATTTCCGATGGAATGTTTTGTATATAAAGAAGATAGGATAATTTAAAAAGGAAAAGGACCAACCCCGGGAGGGGCTCAAACAGTAATTTTGAGATTTCCGACGGAAATTTTTGTTTACAAATGGTTGCCATGACTTTTGAAGCTATTATAATAATAATTATTGGTTGCTGGGAAACGAAGTGCACGGGATCAGCTATTGATTATATTAATCCACCATAAGTAGAAATGTAGAATACGACAAACATGATATAACTTTGGTACTTTAAAGTTAAATCATACACTTACGTACAAACTAGGGGTCCGCGATCTATCGAAGGTAGATTGCCTACCTGATAATATACTGCTGCGAATCAGAATTTTTATTCCGGGCAACGGAAAAGTTAAGATTAATTTTAAACACCATACACCGAATATTAAATAGCGAATTGAACAAAGTTTGAGTCATATATAGTTGGTACATTTAACGGGCAACGTAGTGCACATATTCAGCTAGTATACTAATATAATGCAGTCTTTTTATTAATTAATTTAAATTATTTCACTTAAATTTTTTTCAATTTCAATAAACACGCAAACCGGGATAATAATTACGCTTATGCTAAAAACAGGCAGTATCTGTATTTTGAATCGGCATTAATGGCAATAACTTGGCATACGTACTTGGTACTTATAGTTATAGACCTACCTATATTGAACATTGGCATTGGTAATTATATTAGATTTTTGTTATGGAAACTGCGGTTACAGAAGTTATATGTTTTTTTAACGTAGGTACCTAATCTATCAACTATCAAGGTTACAATAAATCTTTTTTCCATAAATACAGAGTAATTTTTTAAGAACAAAATATAATTATTTATGCTTAATTCATACTAATTAATTTTAATTTAATTATATGCCAACGCAAAATCGACGGAGGTGCATATGTGACTATTCCACCAAGGTTTAACACCGATTATATAGGCCTAAATATTTAATAATACGCGCAAATCTACAATAAATGAAGTGACGATAATTCATTATATAATACTTAAAATCCGGGTGTCGGAACCATTTATTCGGGTTTCAAGTGCTGCATGATGTATTCGAGTGTTTGAACACCGTGATAAAACAAATTAATTTAAACAAACGTTTGGGTGTTCATAATCGTTATTATTCAAGTTCTTTTGGTTATTACGGATGTTTAGTAGCTAGGTTAATACCTAAAAAATATATATACACGGTATATACATGACGTAAATAATATATACCATACGAAAATATTTTTCAGTCATCATTGAAAAAACATACCTCCAACAAAAAAAAAAAGTTAAGCATATTTGCACCTATGTATTTATTACCTTTAATAATTAATACTATAATTATTGCTAATTTAAAATTATTATTGAAATATGTAAGATAAATAAAATATTCAGGTATTTTGAGAAAAAAATCATTCTGGTTATACCTATAGGTTTCGGGTGTTTGATTTGT
>NC_042494.1:1779885-1806437 GCF_005508785.2 Acyrthosiphon pisum
CCCCCCCCCCGAAATTTTCTTTGTATACGTGCCTGACTTGAAGTAGGTACCTATAGACTTCCAAAATTCGTAACTTTTTATAAAATTAAAATCAAATAGATACTTATGAATTCAATTACAATGATAAATTGATAACTCTCATGATTTGTAGTCATATAATATTATGCTTTCTTAATATTCTGGTCATATTTTTATGTATAGGTAGGTGAACACATTAAGATGCATTTAACGATAATGGATTTACGTTGGTTTCTAAGCATTCATTGAACAATATTTACATGAAAAATATGTCCAGAATTAAGGGATGGAATATCATAATTATATGTCTGTATTATAATATATTACAACTAAAGCAAAACGGGAAATGATAGTAAGATAGATTAACCAGTTAAGTTTAACCAGGACGAAGTCTGGTAGCTAATATATTTTTATAAATTATAATTATTTATACACGAGGATCGGTGAAACGTATTTTGATTGGTGGGAGGCCCCATAGCTATAAGTAATAGTGTCTGGAAAATGTCCCGGGAAAAAAGAAGACGGAAAAAATTCGAACAAAAATGTTCAACACTGAAAAGTACCGTGCCCCGAGGTGTGTGGTTTTTATAGTAATATTGTATAAATTTATGCTGCTTGCGAATAATAAAATGTATATATTTTTCTCTGTTGATTTTGTTTTCTAATTTATATTTCAGACCAGTATGACACTTGCAGAATATCCGCAGCGGAAAATCGACCCGCGGAGTCCGCATATATCACAACACGTTGTTTTAATTAATACACGTGCAATGTGCATACTAGATTGGAAATTTCGCCACGGAACATCCGCTGCGAATATCCGCAAGTGTGACACCGGCCCAATACCCATTGACATAATATGTATAAAATTAATTTGTATCGTCAAAAGTCGACATTATAAAATAATAAAGATCTAGGAGGGGTGCCGATCAGAATTTAGTGCTGCAGTGGTGCGAAAATTCTGTACACTTTTCAACAGTCGTGACATAGGTACAGTCGTCGGCGGCGTTTGACTTAATAACAATATAATAATATTGTCGCCGTGGCACTCCCCCGCCGATCGAGTTTGCAACGTAAACATACGTTACGCGAGTCGCGTATATTATTATTGTATATGTAGTGTGACACGAATACGCGATTACAATATTATTGTAATTTTACCGTGGTAATGCCGAATTGGCCAGACGAGGTTTTCGCAAGCGTCGTTGAAAAAACCCGAATGAAAAAGAACGGGATACAAACCTACCAGCGGTGTGCGTGCGTATAACCGCGTTTAAACGGAAACCGCCGATGAGTCAGATGGGTTTTTTTCGGGCGGGCTGCCACAGTTGTCGTAGTTTCACTTTCACCCGAACGCGCAGATCCGTCTCGAAACCGGTCCATCACGGTCGTGTGTGTATACGCATACATAATATTAATATATTATTATTATGATTATTATTATAGTTAATAATGTTTAATCGCGCGTTTGTCAACTACGTGTGTTATGTATTTTGTATACATAATAAATTCCTGCGCTCTGCAGTCGGACCTAAATTGACGACACGGTGGCTGAGTCAGACCTCATTTTTCAGGGGACCCGGCACTTGCTGATATTTTGATGATAATTATTTTTTTTTTTTGAAATATAGGTCTTATTAAATAATAACATTTGTTCGTGTTCAGTGGATGTAACGGTAAATCCTACAGCCTCCCTGTCCACTCCTATGAAGATTGATATTGTTATATAATTAGTTATATCTATCAGCAAACACGTGCATAAAGAGTAGACTATACTTCACAAGAACAATAAAAATGGCATGTCGGAGGGGGGAGGGTTGCAGTCTTTAAAATTTCGGACTAGATTTTGAATTTCCAAATTTTATATGTCGCACAAATTTACTGATTTCCGACCAAAAGTCAAATATTGGTGCCAAAGTGGGGCAGAGGGTTGTTACTCCCTACCACAACGCTCCTTCAGTTAATCTGTAGAAACTTCATTAGGGTCGTAGACATGATTTCTTCAGTGTCTATGTCGATATGGCGGGACAAGACGGTGTGATATCCGCTCACCAAATTTCTCCACGTGTTAAAAATTAAAACTCGGCAAGTCGTGTTTGTTTTTATAATCAAAATCGATCTTTTTCAACGTAAAATACATCACGGCTAATGTTGGGAATAACCATTATTATAATATTGCGACCTGTTGTTTGTTTATTGGAATTAATTATACTTTATTATAATGCGTTTTCCAAACTATCAATTTCCAACAATAGTCGCATTAAAAACCCATCGTTAAAGTGCTTAACGTGCGTTTGTACCTACCCCAATTTGTTTGTTCGGACAGTACAAATAAACGATTATACTGAAAGTGAAAACACACGGAATATAATATGGAAGATGTCGGTAAAAACTGAATTTCTTTTGATTGTGCGCGCGCCGGTTGGGCGGCGTCGGTAAACGAAAATCGCAAAGTGCTGATACGGTGATTTACGCGCATTTAGCACAAAACGGTATGAACACACGTAATACGTTGGCACGTCTTCTTCGTATTGTCGTTATCATGCCGAACGCGTGCAAGTATTTATCAGTCGACTTCGATACGTTTTGAAAGTCGTCCGAGGAGAAAAACAAAACAAAACCCGATTCGCGTCCTGCAGTGTACATAACTTGGTCCGGTCGAAGAGAGCACTCGCGTACACGCGCGCGCTCGGCCGGCACTATAATATATTATTGTGTTCTCGGAAATCACAACACGATATAGACTTGTTTTTTTCATTTAATGTCGCGCACGTCCTTCAGATATCAAAAGTTGTATTGGGCTATATAGGTACTTATAATATATCGATACAACAACACGCGGACGGCCACCACTGCAACAAACGATACAAATATATACCTTTAAATATAATGTGTAATAATATAACGTGTCCATAATGTATGCAAGTACCGGAGTACCGTTTAAATATTAATATATGGTCGACATAAAAAACGCACGTCCGCAATATTATTAATATAAACGAAAACGTACTTATATCATGATACCTGACCCTAATCCTTGTACCATTATTGCGGTGCGCCTATTCCGCGAAAAAAGTCTCTTTTGATTGCTCACGATGTGTTTCGTAATATCATATTAATAATTTAATATGTGCATAATAATTATAGTGATTTATACTATTATAAAGCTCTTTGTCCTTTGAATTGCAGTATAAGACAAAAAAAACCACGCTTGTCGAATTTTTTTATATAGACTCGATAATTACGATCTGTTCAAAAACTTCAAAGGCACGTATTGCGCAAGACTCCTTTGCTATAGAAGGAAGGTAGTAAGATTATACTGCAATACACCTTTGTCAAACCTAAATACATTTCTCGCTTCAATATTGAAAATCATGAATATAATTCAATATATGAAAATTTTAAAGCGGCAGAATATTATACATATAATTGTGCAGTGTTGTGATATTCAGTTCGACGAAGGCAATTATGGTGATAAATCGTTGGATACGAAAAGTGATTAGCGTGTTTTCTGACTTCTGAGTTAATCCAAAAATGGCTATTCTTCGGACTTTAGGACTCTTATTTGCTCTAAACTAGGCATGCAGCTGCATAGTTTAAAATAATTTACCTTTAATTATAATATAATACATATAAATTGATATAATAGCTCACTGTTAACCGAATTCGTTTCTCAAAGTACATTACGGAATTAATAAAATTAATTTTAATTGGAATATTGCATTATACCGTCGGCGTCGCGGGATGTGCTACGGAGTAAATAAATCTATTCGGATACTATGTGAAATACCATATGCGAAATTTGACAGCATATTGAGTTGACGTGCACACACATTGTTCCTAGTGTTTTTTGCGACCATGGTAATCGTACATAACATAATTATATATATATGCAGTATGTATTTATGTGTTCTATGTATATTGTATATACTACGTACAATGTAAAGATGTATAAATATAAGATACACCATAATATACGGTATACATAATATTATACTATAGCTGTGTTACCCGACTTCACCACGTTTAAAATTAATCTATCTTTTTATTGTTCTTCGTTTTATTTTCAGTTGAAAACAATGATACATTTTGTGATTTCCTACTTCTTAATTCTGTACATATTTTTTATGTAAACAAAAACAATGAAGACAGATCAACGAATGTTTTTCGAAGCTGACGTAAATCGAATATCGTTAAGGTTAGTATATACCTATTCGTCTTTATTTGCTTACATCGAAATCATGTCCGGAATTGTTATGAAAGCAAATCATTGTTGTAAATCATAAAAGTAATAATTGTATTTGTGTTTGTAAGTATTTGTATATTAGTTTTTGTTTTTTTTTCCAATATATTCGTAAATAATTGCATATGCCTTTACTTTTACTAATTTATTATTATGGACAACCATTCAAATAAACAAAATAATATTCGATTTTCGTGAGCCAAAACTATGTTCATGTGTGAGCCACCCATAAGCTATCCCTTTGAGTTTCAAGGAATCTATCTATATTGATATAACTTGTATTGAAAACGGTCCAACAGTTTTTTAGAAAATAGAGGACAAACAAATAAAGAAACATTAATTGTTATACATTATATAGACACTATAAACATTCTTTACAGGGTGTTTTTTTCTTTTTGTATGAAATTGTATTGTTATTATTTTTTTTATGCATATGTTGGTGTATGTGTGTATAAAACTTTAACGACCGACCGTGCTTAGTTGTTCGTGTTTCAAGTATTTTAATCTCTTTAAAAGCTGAGAAATCAAAGTTTGTGAACGCTTGGGTACATCATGATTTGTCTGATTTTTGATAAAAATAAATACCTAATGATCACCCTGTAGATAGCTAGGTATAGTATAAATGTATAACGTGAGGCCGCGAAATAACACACACGTATATTAGATGTAAGTATATATATATAAGGTATACACCGACGTAGTTTGGCAAATGGCAACATTGAATTATTGCGCGCACGCGTCGCCGTTGGCTGTATAATGTATATAATATTATTATATAGTATTTTATTATATATATAGCATTACCGGAAACCGGAGACATTCTTCTCTTCTTCTTCTTCCTCTTCTTCTTGCCGAGCTCAGTTTCTTAAACTATGTTGTTCCTTTCGAGGCCCGTAGCATGGTATTCGCGGGAGCGTCATATATACCTATATATTGGCTAAAGCCTATAATATTAGTATATTATGGCCTATGGGGCCATAATATTATAATAATTATACAGTACAATATTGTATTATACACTGTTCGGTCCAATATGTGACCATCGAATAATATATACATTGGGTGCACTATACGACCGTTGTAATAGGTATATAATATTTTAATATTATCAGTATCATATTATATTGTGCACATTACTATGAGACGTAGGTAGGTACGCACCGCGTATTGAATATTAATGTTACATATTATTATTTTAATTTAGTATGATATTATATATGTCAATCTGCGATCTGCCCATATTTATATGAATCTATTATGGGTTAAAATAATAAAACGTTACAAACCTTTTTACTCTTTTGAAACTGTTAAAAATTAAATTGATTATTCATATCGGATAATATTATTATTACATAAATACAAAGTAATACATACAAAATATGTGCAATTTTTATTTGTTTGTATACCTATAGGTACAGCGCGTTCTGTATAACGTACCAGCACGAGTGAACGATTAGCTCCATCTATAAAATCACATCTTTAAAAAAAAATATGTTATCCCATTCATCGTTATGATTTTTAAAATATAGATAGTAAGTACATATTAAAATTTACGTTAAAACAATTAACGTGTGCCCTTCGGCGTTTCAATGTGTTTAAACGATCAGGAAAGTTAAAGTAATTTGTCTATTACATAATATTATATCAAATACCAAATTAACATATTTTGTTGTAAACATATGGTTATTATTTAACTTTTAACAATAATACGGTTCAGGATGTGTGTAAATTATCAGCAGTAAATTTCAATTTCTAACTTATGTTTTAAAATGAATGTTGAATAATTTTGTGGATGCTAATATTGTGATTATGAAGTATAATAAATAATATTTATACTGATAAGACTTATTAGTTATACCATCATGAGTTAAAAATATTTACAGACTAAGTACAGTTGATTATTTAATTATTTGTATTTACAAAGATTTGATTAGAATTTAACTTATACAATGTGTGTATAAATGCACTATAGTATTATGTATTCATTAAATATCTCATGTCAATAACATTATTATCGTTATTAATTACAATACATTAAGTATTTTTATTTATTTTTTATTGCTATTATTAAGATAACATATTGTTGCATATATACGGGCATTTTTTCGAATCCTATAGATTTGAAAGAATATTTAAGTACTTATACTGGTGTATTCCACACTATATATTAGCTATTAGTATTTAGTTATTACTTATTATATATACCTTACAAATATATTATACTATGTTAAATGTGTTATTAAAAACTAATTTTGAATAAAGTTGCGAAGCGACTAATTATTAAATAATGTCAAGTTAATGTCAATAATATAATTATATTATATTTTTCACTTTTCATAAATATTTTCAATTATCATGGCATATTATATTATAAATTCAACTATAGTCATTACCGATTGACCGCAAACGTTATAAATCTGTAAATCTTATTGGGTCATATATTGAACCATATTACCATCGTTTTTTTTTTTTTTTTTATCAAAATAATGCCACACTTTTTTGTTTTTCTTAAATTTTAGAATTAAAATTTAGGTAAACAGACACAAATAAAATACATTTTAATACATTTTAATAAACAGCCAACAGGAACAGGTATACCTTTTTAAGATACAGAGTAGGTACAAAGTGTTAATCTTCATTGTGTAATATATTCTTGATGTATTCTAATAATATAGTCCAAGTTAAGGACTAGTCCTTAAACTTTATATTTATTATTGCATGATTATAAAAACCACTGAACATCCCTTAAACATGATTTAGTGGCACATGGCATAGTATGGTACCAATTTTAGTGAATCATCGTATTCCAATCTTGTATACCTATACAGTATACCTATACAGTATACATATTAGGACTATAGTATTTTGAACCAATGGAAGCATTAGGCAATGGTATATTATTTTTTCATATTAGATCATGTTATGGAAACTAAATAAATAATTATCTTAGAATTACACGAATAATATATTATTATATTAATATTTATTCGAAAAGCCAAATGTGCAGCTTATAAACCTGCTGTTCAAACCAGCGATGTTTGCGAGCCAACGATCATTAGGTACAAATGTACTTATATACGTACAATACAATTAATACAATATTAATATTCTATGACTAAATAAAATTAACATGTCATTGATTCGGACAATTCGGGTAGGTCAAGGCACATACCAACATTATAATATACTGTGGGAGTTTTAGAATTGCTTCGTTATGATTACATTTGTAAACGATATTCCACCGCTACTAAGAAAAAAAATTATGAAGAACGGAGATTTGTTTTTTCATTAAAATGCAGTAAAGAGTTCTAATTCAATAAATTAAATCCCGCATTAAGAATTTCATATGGTTCGATAAAAAAGTTCATACAAAATGTAGGTACCTATTCTATATTAATTAGGACAGAAAATGGTTTTTTTTCAGATGATTTTTAATAAGTAAAATCATAAATACAAATGATAAATTATAACAATAATATATTCATTATTATCTATATTATAGCATCAAAAAGTGATATTGTATCTATCTATAATTGTTTAACTGCGTGAAAAAAAAAATTTTAAATTGTTAAACTACTAAAGACTACTCATAATAATATTAATTTACTAGTGGTTTCCTAAAATTTAAAATATTATAATATATTATATTATATGTGTGTATATTATATTTGGACTCAAATTAAAAAAAAAAAAACAGAAAAATGTAAATATAATAACGGCTAAGTATAGTGGTGATTTCCTGTACCTACAATGTAAATAATATATTGAATTATCGTTTTTCTCATAAAGACATAAAGTACCTGGGTAGGTGATTTGTTAAGTGCAGTTAACAGCAAGAAACTATATTTAATTAAAAAATCAAAATTGTTCAATACGTTGTCGCTATACTTACCTATAAATATGCATTTTTTGTTCATTCAACAATGTGCATACCTATTTTCATGTAGATAAAATATAACTTATAAGCGCTAACAATTTCAAATACATATTTTTCAATTGTTTGAATAGTTTGATTATTTTGTTTACATAATTTCATAATAATATATTTGGTACCTAATATTGCATATTTTTATCACAATCGAAAGCCGTCGACGAACGGCGATGGATCGACGGCGCGGCGGCTTACAGTGGACAAAATAATTATGTCATAATTATTATTATTGTACCATTAGTATTTAGTACCTATGTATGTATAATACAACTTACATGCAAATAGTAATAATATGATATCGTACACATACTTCTTATAGGTATAGGTACGCGAAAAGTATACGCGAAAAGTCGTTCGACAAATATTTCGGCATTACGTGTTATTGCGTAATACACGTCTCGTACTGCATACGCTTCGATGCTTGTAGTTCCATATAACTTTTATACACCAATAAGAATTGCGACTGTGGCCGGAGAGTGATGGCTAATATTTTGTTCCATGAACTGCGATATAGGTAGTATGAAATATTATTATTGTCAGCGAATTGTTTAGGCCGGAGCCCTTCAGGTTCGTCCAAGTTCGAGGCACAATTATCGCGATGACATTAGAAAAAAACTGAGGAATTATTTTTTAATTTTAATTTTTTTATCATGGATCGAATAGATCATTATCAAGTAACCAGGGTTTTACAGCGGTGTTATTGTTTTAAATACAATAATTATATAATTAGTAGTAACACAATTATTAATAAGTTTTTCATTTCATTATAACTATTCTAGCATCACTATTTAATAATTTAATTTCTGTGTTTAAGAGGGCCTCCCTCCACCCCACCCAATGGTCCAAATCATTTATTTTTACGAGAGGCAAACATAAAATTTCACCAGCCGGCACCCAACCACAATTATTAATCAACTATACAGTTCCAAACACGTGTCTATTTAGTAGTATTTATTGCTTTAAGAGTTAATCATACAATATTACATTTACTATATAATTTTATATACTTACCTAAGTAACTATATCACCTCTACCAGCTACTAGCTAGGAATTAGAATCCACCATATATTATACACACATACTTACTATAACCACCATATTTTTTTTTGACGGATCCCACTCCTGCTCCGAGGGATTCACGCCACTGCCACCACCTGCTATAGGCCAGCGGCCACCAAGATTTACGCTACGCCACTGATTGTGATACCTCCCGATAAATTTGTATAACAATAAAGTACTCGGTGCCCGGCGACGGAGCAATATTGTGAAGTGACCGTAATAACCGACCAATCGATGTGCCGGCCAACTGGAACAACGTGCTCGAAAATTAGGCAATAACTGCTTCAAGAAGTATATATTATGTACGTTATATGTGATGTACTAATGTATATAGGTATATAATATATGATATTATATATTTTATTCAGGGACGGAGTGCTATAAGGCCCCGGGCCCCGCTTTTTAAAGACCCCTACAAAATCACTTTTTTGGTTATTATTATTTACGGATAGATTAAAAAAATTATTAAAAATATTTTCTGTCTCGCCAGCTCCGAAAGTTTAGTTTTCGATGACGGTTGAAGTGTTGAAAAGCGACCTTTTTCCGTCCAGCGGGTAGTAAAGTGAGAATATTCATAGTGCCGGGTGGTTAAGTGGAAATCCCCAAAAGTTTTGGGCGCGCATATCACGCATATCCCCTGCACAACCAGGCACTGAAATCTATGCAACGGTCGCATGGTCCTTACAAAACATAAACTTTTGGTTACATATTATAATTTATGTTAATATTATAACCTCCATGTATGACGCATAAACATTTTTATTTCATGAAATTGTTTTAGTAGAATAATCTGATTGTTTCATAGATCCCTGCATATTATATTACCTTGTCATGATTAAACATTTTTATACTTATTTTAATATTTTATTACAATATAATAATTATTATTTATACTGAAATCTATACCATGGTCCTAAAAACACATAAACTTTTGGTTACATTTCATATTCATATCATATCCTCCACGCGTAACGCTTAAAACAAATAAAACCAAATCATTTCTTTCATAAAATATTGTTTTTGTAGAATAGTCTGGTTGTTGCATAGATCCCAGCCTGCATTACCTTTGCCGTGATGGCGTGATCAATGAACGGAGAGGCGTGAGAAAAAAAATAATGTGTGTGGCTCGTGCGGGTAGGAAATTTCGGTCTTGCGCGAAATGAGACCCTCGCCTGCGGCTCGTGCCACACACGTCGTCGGCGACTGAAATATCTCACTTCCCGCCCTTGCCACACAATATTATATACTATATAAATCTACTAATATATAGATATCTACTGTTATTATATTACGCTTGCGATGTAATAGAAAAAAAAGCCCGAGCACTTGTATTATTTATATTTGTAAACAATCAAATATGTGCGTAGATGTGATTTTTAAATATTTTATTGCGTGTAGCGCGCAGAGAAAAATGTATCAGATCCACGACGAGGAAGAAAAAATATGTATCAGACCTCGGGGGCTCCTAATATCTCTTTTGCCCCGGGCCTCAAAAATCCTAAAGCCGGCCCTGATAATATTTAGTGCTAATAGTAATACGTATTACGTTGCATATTAATATTATAGTATATAGGTTTGTCCGCGAATTCCGCGAATATGTGCAAAAACGACTGACGTTACCTGTATTTATTGGTATTTATGTCTAATATATACGGAGGTACCTACGTGCAAAATAGCTCGCGCACGTTTGTCAAACGCGTTTCGCGCGCATTATCGTCGGCGGCGGCGCGGTGAAAGGAGACGCCGTCGGTTCCACCAGCCGTCCGCCGACCGTGTGCGGACCGCCACCACCCGACGCTGTAGCGGCCAGATTTCACCGGGTCAAGGATTTTTCGTCGCCGTTCTTCTTCTTTTGCTGACGCTCAACCCGTCGACTATCGTGCAAAACTGTATAATATATACTATTGTACCGTATGTATATTGTATACAAATAAATACAAACAATACTCGCGAGAGATATAATGGGTAGGTAATATGCACTTAAAATATTGGTCGTGTGTGTGCAGGCCCTGTGAACATATTACTGTGCAGATCCGGTGCAGCAGTGCGGGCGATCGCGACAAGGTTGTATTTTAAATAATAATTATAATAATATTAGGTACACGCGCCGTGCGCCTACGCGTTCCACACGTCCTCTGGCGTCGGCGGCGAGCTTTCCGCAAGGTGTTTGTGCTGTCCGCCGGTACATAATATTGTGCTGGACTCGAAAATAATAATAGGTATATAATATTATCGTAAATCGTAATAAAGGTACGAGTGAATTTGCATCAGTCTCCAGAAAGTCGTGAAAAAGCTGCAGGCTTTCAAATTATACGCAACGATGTATGCTGTACAATATTATACAGAATACTTTAATACTCGGTGCATATACATATTATAACTCCATCCTCTCGAATTTAAGTACCCACTCTTGATAATATAGTAGGTTTAAGTAGGTGTATTGAAAAAACGTCATACTTATATAAAATAAAATAAAATACCTATATAATTTTTATGACAGAATTATACACGTGATTTTTATATTATTGATCATTGATTACAAAATATTCATAGTAGGTTTATATGAATATATATAAAATATAAACAGTATATATTTTTGAAACCATTTGATAATTTATTTTAATGGTAATAATAATATAATATGTGTATAAGCTATAAGTTAAAATATTCCTTCACATATATAGTTGTTAGTTAAGACTTTAAATCAGACCTAATCAAAGTACCTATAGTTAAAATTTGGATTTGATATTTTTATTGTGAAGGAAACGTCGTAGTAGGAATAAGTTATCTCAGTTCGGTTTATAATATGATATACGTAACACGCAACAAAATCGCATTTAGTATATTTCCAATACCGTACTGTGGGTCACAGGTTAATTTTAGAGTTTTATGTTACTCTATTATAGACAGATAAAGAGCAACATTATCTTTATTCTGATGGCTGTTATTTATTTTATTTATTTTTTAATAAATTAATAGCAAAGCTAAAATACGTAATATCTCAATTTACCAATATACAACTTATAATATACCGTTTTTATTATTATTAAAATACTATTGATTAGAATAAAAATTAATTTATAAAAAAATATGTCACGAACCAAACGCTAGCGCTGTGTTAAATATACAAAATATGCCCATTTCTCAGCATTTAGTTTCTTCAATACCCAATTAAAAATACGCATATAATTATTCGTCTGTCTTAGACATACCTAATGTTGATTTATAATAACTATTTGCTATTCAGTAACTACTAACTATACAATGTGCAGATAAAAGAATAGATTTGCAAAATGTGTAAAATATTAATTACTGTTAAGTGTTAATGAACAAAACATTTTTTAAGTAGATATATAATTACTTTATAAGTATACGCGTATAGGTTAGGTAGTAACTGTATATAGTACATCTGTAGTCTGTACATATGTATATACATACATATTATTTAGATATATTAAAATAAAATGAATAATGGTCGTTATTCTTTAATAATATTTTACCAACGTTGAATGTATCTGTTTAAAATAATGTGTATTGAACTAGTATATAACCTATGCTATCTATGCTATAATACCTAGGCACTATACATTATATTGTTGGGTATTATTTTTATTCGTTTATCCCCGTCAATATGCGTACATAGAATAAATAATATTTATATATTTTATTTAACTTTTTCTGTTATAGTTAATAGTTGCACTATAGTACTATACTATATGGTGTATAGTATATTACATTACGAAAGTTGAAACCATAGGTATAGACGTATAGTTAAATATTGTCGTGTGCCGGGCGCTAAAAGTGCTTTATAATGAGTGCATAAAAAATGTAATAAACAAGAAAATAGTTTTGAATTTAACTGTACACAACCTTCTATAACTAAAGGGAATGAAAAAGTTGAACGATTCGATTAAATTATATATGCGCGCACACACACACACACACGCGCGTATACATAATATGTATTATATTGGACACTCCAAACCCGCATTTCGTGTCCAGGGTTTAAACGAAGCCAATTCCAAGTGAATTTTCAACACACAAGCTTAGCATAATACAATATAATTTACGTTTAAATTATCGTTTTTATTGGAAGATAATGATGATAGTATAAATGATATAGTTTCGTCCATGATATTCAACTGTGCACAGAATAATTGTGTTATAATAAGTGTTATAAATTCTACAGCGGCCAGCGATAGACTTTCGTTGCGTACCTATACAAGCTCCAAAATACCAAAACAATATAAATTTGTAGACATAAGCGTGCGAAGAATTTCTGGCAGGGTAGTCATACATAAATACATTAACACACACACATATTACGTATACATAATATTCATATTCACACCTAAGTTACAAAAACTAAATTGGATGGGGTATCCTCATTTAACTACATTTACCGTGGTAAAAAATTATTTTATGATTGAATATCAATTATAATAATAATAATAATATTGAAGGGGGTCGGGGGGAGTTCGCAGAGTAGTCAACTGCCTACCATGACTACCCCGTGCGCACGCTTATGTTTGTAGATATATGTAAAAAATAATATAGTTTTCGTCTGCAAATCATATTGTAGTTTCACCCACACAGATATTTTCATTTTCCGTTTATGGCGGCGGTGAACTTATCGACACAATCGTTGAACATGGTAAATTTTATGACATTTTACAAATCGACTGTGTAAATTATTATAGTTGCAGTTTTTGGTTTCTCAATGACCCTATAATAAAAAAATAGTCACATATAGGTGCATAATTCATAATATACACTTCTGCAGCAATATAGAATTTTTATATTCTTTTTAAAATTTGCTTTATCACATAGCGAAATAATATCACAACAATTTTGTGTGTGAAACGCATAAATAAAAATCCATCACTAAACAAATCGTTTCTTTCGTATTTTGCCAAGAAGCGTTTCGGAAAATCAGCGACAGCAGCATGACAATACGTTTGTACCACACATTCGGCCTGCACTTCCAGGTTTTGTTTCAAACATATTTTATCGCTCAAAAATAAATTATCGATATAAATTTGTTTTGTTCGATTTACGAGTATAACTATCGCGAACTTGCGAGTTAATATAACTAACACAATAAAACATATTATTTATACCTACGCGTATAATGGCTATTTTATTATGTTTGACTGTCTGAGTGGGCCCATGCCCAAAAAGTCCACCTACAATATCTGATAGTTATGATACTAACCCAATTTTAAATCGTACCTAATATTTCCACCAGTGGTCTAAACGACAATATTGTTATTTCTTGTTTAAATGTTAATACAATATAATTGTTTAAATTGAAATTAAACTTTAATAGTTTTTTTATTCATCAAATATTTCTAAATAAAAATGATAAATATTTATCCGATTCGAGTGTATGATTTAGTGTTTACGATTGTAAGTTTTGCTGTTTTCTCAGTTAAATTGAATCGTTCACGTTTAAACATAAATTATGTGGTTTTGAAAAAAAATAATTTGAGCTTTCGTTTTAAATATACTTGTTCGCATACCTTACATTATTTGTACATGTATATTATTATATGTTATTGTACCATTCTTTGTGTACCGAAATGTGTAGTGTCTTCTAATTGCTCAAAGTGCTCATAAAAAAAATGGTCTTTAACATTGTCAGCGTGTAGGCATTTTATACACATGCAACCTATTACTCATTTTACATTTTGAGCACGTACTCGAACAATGAGTGGAGAACGGAAACTATATACTTACTTGGTTATCTACGGAATAGAAATAACAACAGATAACGTTTTTTTTTATTATTTAAGTATGATTTACAAACACTAGGTATTCAAATATACATGGTCGGAACGATTTTATTTTCCATTTACTAATTTCATATTTTATATTATATAGTAATTACTGATCGTTATTATTTTTTTATCCATTTAATCAATAGTATTGCTTTATATATTATTATTACACGTGTCCCTGGCAATGTTATTCATATTATATTATACATCATAATTTCCACAGAAGAATAAAAAAAGTGTCTTCAAAGTCATAAGCATTATAGGCGGATATAAGTACTATTCATATTTCTCTCAAGTAGAATTATTTAAAATGACTCGCCTTTTTTTAAAATTATTATCTTTGTAGTTTACTAGATTGATACGCGTGGCACAAGTGGCAAGTGCATAATAAAATTGAACAAAATAATATACAATACCACCTATATGCATCTATATTATAGATATAAATGTTTTGATATTCAATATTAATAAATATTATTATTTTTATTAAAGCATTAGAATATAAGATAATATAATATTATGGTGTCAGCATATTATACACCATATACAAATATACAATAATGATTAGGAAGACGTTCTGAATAAAATATTGTGTATTATAGTAGGATCCAACCTGTCCTATAGGTATCTCGAATATTTCAACATTTTTACACGTCTTATTCAAATATATTGACCAAGGAGTCAAAAAAAAAAAAAAAAAAATGGAAAATACAGTTATTAAAAAACAATTGAAAATAAAATGTATTTTGTTATTCTCATGAAACATATATTTTAATTTTATTTTCGTGCGTATATGTAGTGCGATAATAATACTATTGAACACGTCGGAACGTCACGCCATCCTTGTATAAAGTCTTCGAGATTATTTCTTCGTGTAGGTACACTTAATAATTAACTATTGACATTTATTCATTATACATATTACATATATTATATAATATATTACTGTACGCACCTTCATAAATATATATTTTACAAATCTACAGCAGATACAGCATGCTACTATAACGATGAACTATAAAGATACGTGTTATAGACTTTGGTAACATTTTGCCACAAAATATAAATCCGATAACGCGACATAGCTACAGGTAGGTGTATTTATATAATAATATATCTCTAATATATTTTGTGATTGGTTTTAGAATTAAATATGGTTTGAACAGTTAATAGTTAATTTTTTTCATATTAATCTCCAGAAATCGTTAATATGGTATATCTACCTATAATTATAAAGGTAATATAGCAATAAGATTTACGCGCGACCTTGTAGTGTTTTACTGCATGATTTTTCCATATTTGTCATTGGAAGACCTACTTTTAGGTGCTAAATCACAATTGAGTCAGTAGTACCAATGTCGTTTTAAAAACTACGGGTTCATTAAATTGCATAGGTATAGTATACTTACTCGCACAAGGCACAATAACCATAGTTTTTTTTAATTATTATTATTAATAATGAGATTTTAACAGTATATTATAATATCTCGACGATACAGTTATACGTATCTATATTATATAGGCAATAATGGATATTATATATATTATACCGTAGACGTGTAGATTGTATATTAATATAGTTTAGGTCTGTTGATATTTTTTACCCAATACGATAATTCTTTGATTTTTGTCTCAGCCATGGCAACTGACTGACACAGACAATGCTACTACTCACACGTCTAATCAAAAAAAACAAGTCCTCTTAAATTTCTATTCGAGGTGTACCTATGTAATAATAGATATTTCAATACATCAGAGATAATATACAATTTATTGGTGTTTTGTTTGTTTAACGGCCACCGAAATAACGACAAAAAAACCTATAGATACTGCTGCACCAATAGTGAGTAAACTTTTCTAGATAGTTAAAAAAAAAATATTTTTCACTTATAATTATTTAAAAAGCTATGGCGCCACTGCAGTAGTACAGCAGTTGACTCTCGGCAATCAGACGCACGACTCAGACGTTGGGTTAATGTCCATGTGTATATATATATTATACCTACCTATTATATACTATTACATGTGTCCAACAACAATAAAATATAGCGACGGCATTATGTTTCTATATTTAATAGTATAAATGTATAATTTGTATGAATAATTAATAATAATATGGTGTATCGTCTATAAACTGACGGCGTCGATCCGTAGAAATGTGTATATATTTTTTTATATTTATTGGTATAATATACATCATACATTTACGTTTAACCAAGTTTGTAACATGTTATTGTTTATATATTTAAAAAAAATTATCAATAATTCTATACATAATATATGCGATATATATTTTATAATATTTTACATACTTTATGTGCACATATTATGTAATACGTATATATAGGTGATATACAGAGAACTGTCTACTCTATATTAGGTGCACCGTTTCACATTACTACTATAGGACACGGCTAATATATTATGTCTAATAAATAATAATGGATTGATGTTTTATCTCAAGAGAAACATAATATTATCTTTTGTTGTGCATGAATTTAAATTCAAAAACCAAAACAATAAAATCTACTAAATATAGGTATAGGTGAATGACTATATGGTTTAATAATTTATTTATTTTATTTTAACTCCTGTTCACTTTGTTTTCATATAATATTATGACGTGAAAAAGAAGGAAGATGAAAGCGTTTTTAGAGATTTTCACTGAATAAATAATATATTACCTATATAATATTATATTACCTACAGGTAGTGTTATATTATATTATATCATTATTTTGTACATTATTGCTGTACTATTGATATCAAAGTGTTCACGTGACATTCATAAATTGTTGTGTTAAAATTAACCTGTGCATTTTAATATTATATGATATATGTCTAATAATAAATTATATATTCAATCCGCATACATATTATATACTTAATTAAAAATATTTAATCAATACTTTGTTTTGAGTTCAAAAACTCAACTTTGTAATTTTTTTTTTAATCATATATTCAACAAAAACAATTAGGTACTCAACACATACTTTGTTATGATAAAATACATTTGTAAAAGTAGATAAAAATTATTCGATTTAATTTTAATTTAATTTATATAATTTTAATTTTCTCCACGGTTCATAATTAAATTAATATTTAAAAATCCAGGGTATTATTGTTTATATAACGTGTTTTATTTAAAAAGAATCTCTTTAAGATAAATATAAAATTTGTATCTTTAATAATATTTAAATATTTGCAGCAGCCCTGAACATTAACCACCACACAGGAAATATAAATTTTTGTTGATCAAAGAACAAAATATTGGAATGAAATATTGTGATTAGAAAAATTATTGTCCGGAAAGACTGAATCCTAATTTTTATTAACCCGAAAATATGCAAGCAAATTATTTCGTGATGGCTAACAAAAAAAAAAAATCTAAACATTAAAACCGATTAGTATAGCAATAAATGCATTGTTTCTTTGAACGATTTAACGCACATTTGTATTGATTGTGTTTTATAGAAAAAATTCGTAGAAAACTGCTATTCGGAGATGGTGTTGGGATCGAAAAAAATGTTTATTAAAAAAAATTATATTTAACACATTCAGCAGAATTTAAAAAAGGGAAATTACTTTTAATAACAATATTGAACACGAAAAAATTTAAAAAACGCATTTAAAAGAAAAATATATTTAGGGCATAGGTATACTCTCTTCTATACATATACATAAAAAAAATAATAATTATATAGATGTTAGTATGTATATTGTTTTCGTTCTGAAAATGCTAAATTATACCTACTCAAAACATTTTTGTTTTATCGCCGGTGACAATTTATTAAAACATAAAATAATTAAATACCAAATAGATAATAAATAATAATAATTAAGTTATAATTGATGTTTATATAGAACCTAATCAGCGCCGTTTAGTCTTTAGTTTATACATAGGACTCGCATTAATCATTAAAAGTAAAATTTATTTTTTTTAATTTAATTTATTAAGAGCTGTTGTGTTAAACAATTATACTCGACTATTATTCACCAAGAAGTTAGAAATTCTTGATTATTAATTATAATTTATCTCAATAACAACATTTTTTCGGCTATTATTCACAAATTCACTATTTGGATTTACAGTTTTACACTACAATTCGAAATTCATTAAATGATAAAAGAATAATATGCTCCATGATATGTTCTATGATATTACAATAGTAATCATAGGCGACCGCGGACTTTTGGTTCAGGTGTAGGGTGTAGCTGATATCATATATTTTCATGTAACCTAACTTGATCAGCAAAAAAAAAAAAGTATAATGTGATAAAATATCACTGAAACTTCAGTTTTATATAATTTATATACCCAATATAAAATGTAAAGATTCTCTGCATATTAATATATTTGAAACGAAATTGGTGTCGAGACCTCTTGAATGATTAGGGATCATTCCCCACCACCGTGAAGTTCCATCAATGGATGGGTTCTTCCCCCAAGACCACAAATTATTAAATATTAACATCATTAATTATACTTATTGTAAATAAATAATTAAAAATTTTACATACAATTATTGAACTACAAAAAAATAACTTAATATATTATGTGATATTAAATTAAACAAAATATATAAATAAATAAAAATTATTACAATATTTATAAACGTCTGTAATGCGAGGAACCATTATAGTTTTGAACTCGTCGATATATTATCATCATAATTCATACATTTGTGATTAATAAAGCTTCAAGTTTATATTTTTTTCTTATAGTATTCCAAAGTGTAGACTTGACAATAATAAAGCATTAAAAAAAAATTGCACAGTACAAGACGTACTGGGATGATCAAAAATATTATTAAGACTTCGTGTAAACTAGATAAAACATTAATTTGTTCCGATTGTTGCAACCAACCATAATTAATGATCCATTGATCTATGATTGTTGTATATAATCCACAAGGAACATCATTAGGTAAACTCTTGAAGAAGTTTAATTAAAGATTCTAGATGATCTTTATCAATTTTAAAATTACTGTTAATATGGTAATATATTATACAGTCTAAAATATATAATAAATAGTGTCTACAGATTAGTGATAAGCGGTGAGACATTGTGACCTATTGGTTATTATGACTGGGTAATGATCAATCGTATAGTATTTTTGGCGGTGCGACGTGCAAGTGCTTATGCTATCAGCAACTATATAGGTTTTACACAAATATTCAAAAAATTTAAATTATTCAACATGATTGAATGATTGGATTTAAAATTAAAAATACAGCTATCAGAAAAAAGATACAGTTGTTGCTTAAGCGTTGCCAGTAACACCCGTAAACACGCATAATATCATGGTATTATATTTTGCGAATATATAGTATCGACACTTCGTGAGTCTTATTGGTTTCGGAAGCGACAGAGGCGTGACGAAAAATAATATGTGTGGCTCGTGCGGGAAGGCAACTTCAATCTCGGGGTGAAATGCAGCCCTACAGCTTCAACTCATGCCCGAGACTGAAATAGCTGTTTTCCACACAATATATCTATTAGATAATAGGTAGGTACTATAATAGGTATATTATATAGTATCCTGTATAGTGGATGAATTATTGGTTTATTCATTAAGGTGTATCCGATTAATTTGATCGTTTGACTAATCACAGAATATTTACACTGAGCTTTACTATAGATACTTAATAATAATTGTATAAGATATTTGTGTAAAAAAAAAATAAGTGAAAATATTTTGTGCTTTTTAAGATTATTAAGTTCTGAATTTCTGATCCCTACTTATAATAATATACATACCTATTAGGAAAGATTTTATATTAGATATGTTAAATATTGAGGCAGTAGGTTAATCAAGAATCGAAGTCACTATAATAAAATGTTAGGTTAAACCTAAAAAATTAGGTTAGATAATTATAATTATTGACCTACCTATAGGTCAGTTTCTTAAGTCGGCTGCTGGTTGGGCTTATAGGCTATAGGTATGCCGATTTGTTTTTGACGTATCCACTTGACGCCTCACATTTTTTCGTGTCTACTGCAGTAGATGTAGGTAAAATAGTATCAGGACCAGAGCTTACATTTATTTCCATTACAACTTAAGCTGATAAAAAGGATAACCTTACCTAACCTTGCACAGGATAAAAAAATACGTAGGTAGTTGATTAAAAAAATTACAATGGTACAATATTTTGTAATATAGGTGTAGGTACTTCAATATTTCCTCTGTGCATCCTAATGTCTCTTTTAACTTTTAACTAAGTATTTTTTTAGTTACGATTTACAATAAAACCAGCTAAAAAGGTCTTAGGATACGAACAACTAATATATTAAAAAAGTAGAAGTATTAAAAAAGGAGCTTACTATTTAAATGTGTAAATCAGGTGTTTATATGGTGTGTTAGAAAAAAAAACTCATCATTAGAATAATTTAGTGCGCCTTGACCTCCAATTGTATGTTTTTGACAATTTTTGGAAAATTAAATACATTTTAAGATACTTTATTTGATACAATGATATAGATATATAGTTACCTATATACCTATATATAGTATATACATGTATGTATAGATGACTGTAAATAGCTTACAAATAATTAATACCATAAATACAATACATAAGTATTAAAGTACCTTTATAGTGTAAATGACCCAAATATTTTGTCTCTATTCTGTTGTTCCTATTACAGCTAGTTAATGGTATTTACCAATATATTATGCACACCTACTTGGGCTATATATCACTATATGATGACGACTTGTACATAAGAGTTACGCGGATTTAATTTATTGTAGGTATCCGTGGTTATATTATAAAATATATTGTTTTTTTTTTTACTTTTCCTACTGCATTTACAAAATATACATCGGTAGTTGTGGTGTTTTGCGTCTTTGCCGTATTGTCACAACGAAATAAATAGGTATAAACAATGAGTATAATTACGGCACACCCGAAGGTCACCCGCGAAGTCCGTGGCATTCAATATTCCTCCGGACTTTTATTTTATATCGTTCGGAACGGAGGATCATTGTCGGAGCCATTAAAAATATTACAATAATAATATTATAGGTATTAAAGTATTTATTATTATTACATTATGCGTACAGACTGTAATAATATCGTATGGAATAATGAGTACATAGATAATAGCAGGAGTCGGCGGCGGTGGAGAATCGTGTAAAAAAACCGTTCAACTGATGTTAATATTATATTATTGTTGTTTATGACATTGAATTGCACAATAATAATATTATACGATTCGTGTGAAACATAGCGCACGATATTACCACGAACAACAGGAAAACCGGAAAGGCATATATTTTATTTTACTGCAGCCTTCGTCTTTGTACAATACGAAATTGTAATGCGCTCTCGACCGAGTTGGCTCTGAGCCGTGGGAGGACATATCCAAAATTATTATATTACGATATTGTATGATTTCTTTATATAGGTAGGTATAGCACCTATATAATATACCATTTCGAATAATGTACCTCCTATTCATATTCATATTCATATTATTATATATTGTAGGTATGACTATTGTACATATTTTTCACAATCACAAACTGTTGGGACCGGAGAGATAATATTACGTGTAATAATTAGGCCTTAGATCATATAATATATATTGTATATTATTTATAAGAACTTAGATTCAGATGATCTTAAGAATTTTCATAGGTATTTAAATTTTAAATGTATTTTTTTGGGATCTATAGAGTATTCTATATACCAGTTTTTGAGTTTATAATGCATTTTCAACATTTTTGAGATTTTAGATGCATATTTAAGGTTTTATATTGCGTAAAATTCACAAACCTATGATGACGAGTATATTCAATAACTCGTTAAATTTTAAGTTCACTTCCATTTTGTATATTGTATGTGAGATAGAACATAAAATATTTTACACTCAAGCAGTTTTTATAATCAAAACAATTTTTGAACCACGCATACAAAGTTCAATCTTTTTTCTTCAATAAAACAATCTTATTCTTAGTTCCGTATTACTTTTTCTGTGCTTTAAAATTGAATTAACTTAGTAAAGATACTTACCATCATATACTTTAAAGATTGTGATGAGAATTTTTATTAGGAATGAAAAAAATAACCCTCAAAATCTTTAAAGTATATTTTTACAGAAAAAGTAATCCATAATTAAAAGTTGTAAAAACTATAAAAACTGTTTGGATGTAAAACATTTTTATTATGTTCTATTTTAAATATTTTACAACAAACAGAATGGAAAATGGGTTACTGTAATATTCTTTCCGAACAAAAATTCCCAAACAGACTTTTTCCCGAATAATATTTTTTCCTAACCCCCTAATCTGAATGGTATTTTTCAAAAATTATTTAATTTTTTTTTTATTGATATATACGCTTCAACTGCTATCTAAGATTATCGGCGTTTCTGAAATACATTACATTTTATAATTCATACAAACAATGTTAAGTATGATAAATGAAATGCGTATATGTTAATCTATAATTACATGTCATATATAATCGATGTGTTGTATGTCATATTTTCTGTATTATGTTCGTCTCTTATATTTGAGGAGTTGAAGAACGTCGTTTCTGTGTTGGGTGCTATAGTATTTCACATTCAAAAATATATATTTTTTTAACGGCTTAAAGTATTATTTTTTTTGTTTATTATTATTATTTTGACAATAGTATTACATTAAATATTATATTAGACATATATCAATATGGGTATTATAATATTTTAACTGCAGAAACGTGTACGAAATACGAATAAGATGTCACAATAACGTTGTTGAACTATAAGTAGGTACATATTCAGTTATTTGTCCGTAATGTCTGTACGAATGTACCTAATCTTTATGACCATGATTACGTATTATTAACTATAGATATCATATTATACATGTTAATGGTCATATAGATAAAAACCGATCGATATAAAATAAGTGTACACTTATACGTATAACCCAGATAGAATATTAATTGTGTCCTAACCAAGGAAGAAAAGTCCTGCTAAAAAGAAAATGGTCATTGTTCAGATTTTCAAAAGTCCATTGCAGTATCATTATTATCACGGATTAAGCAACCAGCTACAATATGTCATGATGGAATTCTTGCGGGCAGTGGCTGATAGTAATTGTATTGCCTTGTAAAACTTAGTTTTAAGTAATATCAATATTTTTTTTATTTTATGAAATCTATCATATTTGTGTCATATTAATAAATGATAATAACAATAATGATATTTTAATAAATAATAACAATGTACAAACTTCATTAATACATTTTTTTTTTCGTGAAAAAAAAATAAGCTGGAATAAAGTTCGTTTGGGAATTTTTGTTTGGAAAAAAGTCAGCAGCTCGTAGCAACTGAAGATTTTGATACTTCAATCAACTCTAAGTTTAAAACTCTGTTGGTTTTAATAATTTTATCTTTAAATTTAGTAAAATCAATCGACTTCATAAACTAAAATGTTGTTTTAAATATATTTCTTATATTTCCAGATTTATAATTTTTTCAACGGTTTATAATTTAAATTTAAGCTTTACTTAAACGGAAAAAAATAATTTTTCCATAGTAAATTGTTAAAAATATTACAGTCGATATTACCATATAATATATTAGTTATAACTATGCTTGTTTGGTGAAAAATACAATATAATTTTAGTTATTTACTTATAATTAAATTGACTAAATAAATATGAATAGTGAACACTAAATATTTCCGATGATTAGATCAACCATGTTATAGCTAACTGCTAAGGTAACATATTACACAGTTATAATAACCATAATTCATCAGCCGAATTCATATGGTAACTTTACCTATGGTGTGTGGCTGTCACTATACTACACCAACATTTTGATGCCGAATAACCATTTAAAGGTTTTTTTAGACACACTTTTTTTTCATTTATGATTTCACCACTAAACAATATATTTAGTTAAGGGTTTAACCAAAAATTAGCATTTGATAACCAGCTGGTAATAATTGTTATATCACATCTGTGTAAAACTATTCTTTAATAAATATCGATTCAAACAGAGAAAACATATTTGTATATTTTATTTATTTGGTTTTTGGTAACTTTTTTATGCCTGAACACTCGTGTATAAATTATCAACGATATATAGTATGCGTTTGATATACTTGAGGTTTTGGTATGATAAAACCGCTTTATTAATACTTAAATACATATCCATTGTGTGTACCAATATTTAAAAAAACTCATCGAATAATGTATTAATCGTAAACGTGAGATGGTTTTCAATGATGAGTTCGGACAGTTCAGTGTTCTCGATTATAGGCCAAGGTCGATTCAATTGGAAAAGTAATTTTTAATTTATTTCAATACGGCATAACTACCCCGTGATGGTATTTTAACAGCATAATATAATATATTTTTTTTTATTATACTTTTGTCGATTTCATGGAAGGCAAAACGAGCAAACCAATTCGAGTATTCGATTCGAGCCGATTGAACTCCTAACGACCTAACCGACAACATTCCGATGCATAGATAGGATCGTTATTGATTTATATTGAGCTCGATAACAGCAGGATAACTTTGTTTATTAAATTAACTAATAAGCGATTTTTTTCTTTATTTATTAACGTATAATATTATAATCACATCACATATTGACTATTATGTTCATTGCAACATTAATATAACGACAAATAATTATATAATTATACAATTAACGATGTATACTCGTATTATCTTTGTTCACTACCAATAATTAATCAACTCGACGCAATTATATATTGATTGCACTCGATTTTGAATTTGAACCAAATAATAAACACTTATTAATTCCGATATTATTATAATATACCGACATATACGCATTAAATAATACCTACTTGAATGTTACTCAATTCTGCTAGATACTATGTTATATATATTTTTTTCAAATTTAAAGTGTATTTGCAAAACAAAAAAAGTGGGTAAGTGGATGTCACTCTGCTGTACAGTAGGTTACAAGTGGGTCACTGTATAATGGATAGTATTAAATTTGAATTAAATGATATAATATCACTGTATAAGAAAAACGATTCTGAGCGGAGACGGTTTGTCAGTCTAGGTATTAGACATACCTATAATAGGTATACTTATCCATAGTATTAAAAAAAAATTGACCTATAATAGGTATCAATAATAAATTCCAAATTAATCATATTAAAATATCCATTAGGTAACGCGTTATACATCAACAAAAAACCGTGGTACTATCATAGATATATAATAGTATACTTTAGAAGTTTCAAGTACCCACAAATAATATTATACAATCAAAACAAAATAACTAAAATAGTTATTCCAGGTTTTTTAATATGTACTTTTGTTCAAATTTGAACTTAAAATGACTATAAAAATAAACTGTGCTTATGTATTTTTTAGAATTTTTGGTAACAGAATTAAATATTTACGTGGAATATTGTTTAAAATTTTCAATCCTTAGATATAAAAGTTGAACATTTTATAAATTTTTAACTACAAAATAATTATTCAATTTTAAATTTGATAACTTCAAATGCTTATAAAAGATAATTGTGCCTAT
>NC_042494.1:1807175-1852549 GCF_005508785.2 Acyrthosiphon pisum
TATTAAATTTTCAAGTATTTTTACTCAACAAATAAAGTTTTATTGACATTCATAGAAAAAAAAACTAATTAAATTGGAAACTGAAATTGTCCGTAAACAGCTCAAAACAAATCAAAATATTTTGAAAATTTTATCATGTATAGAAAGTGGAAATATAAACAACCAGTGAAAATTTCACGTATCTACAGTCATTCGTTTTAAATTTACGCCAAAAACCAAAATCAATTTTCTCGAAAACAGATTTTGCGTAAAAATTCCCATTTTTCCTTAATTTTTTTTTACTTTTGACTCCCCCAAAAGTACCAAACTAGATTCACTTTCCTATCAGAAAAGGTACCGTTGAAGAAAATCCCAACCACTTTTACTGTACTAAAAAGGTGATGACAGACACAAAAAAAAAAAAAAAATAAAAAAAAAAACACACACATCATTGTAAAATCAATACATTCATCGTTTCACTCAGAATCTAAAATCGTACTTGCAGACATTGTAATCGATGATGGACTACAATAATAGTATGATTATTACTTATAAGTGTACTTATAGCGTATTATAGTGTATTATGGTACATTATTAATGCCCAATTATATATACATCAGGTCTCAACAGGTGTTTTAAATTGGGCATAATATAAATGATGCGCGTATATGCATATAGTATGATTATATTTTATTCTTAAAAACGATAAAATACTTATATTATACTCTTCTAAGTTTCTGTAACAGGTTTTTTATTGTTCTGCGAAGATTTTACGATTAGATTTTAAATTGCCGTAAAAGTATTTAAATATACTCAAAGTGTGAAAATATTGTGTAAAATATCTAAGCCGCAGAAGTAAGTTCTTGCAGGAGTGAACAACATTAAAATTGTGTGCGTTTTCAGTGTGGCGTGGGTACATCACAGCTGATCTAGCAATGCCTATATCATAAATAGTGCGCTAGCGACTTGCCCATATTTTACTGATTATCCGACAATCGACATTTACTCTGTATCATAATCCATAACCCTAGTGAATTATACTTTAATATTTTTCATAAAATGTCAACGTGAACAGTATTTTATCTTGAGCAGTGTATAACGTACCACATAGATAAAATACCTATAACGTTTTCGGCCGGTGTAAAATATATATTTTATACTTATTATTCTATACTTTTTTCGTATAATAAACTCGACATATTTTTTTGTTTATCAATCTATAAAAGTGTCATTGTAATATCACACAAAACTGTATAGGTATTATTGTAAAAATATAAATAATTTCCTTGAGCAATTTAGCAACACAAACAATAACTGTATAAAACACATATTATAAATGGTATAATAGTGCATATTTTACACCCATTTTCCTAAAAAAGTCTTTTTCGAACTTTAAATAATTAAATAATATTGAAAATTGAAATTGTAGTTCACGTGCACTGTGCAGTTGCACGCCCGCATGACATAGGTGACTTTATACTACAACTGCACTACATAGCCCACATATTAAATCTGTGTGTAAACTATTACATTATTAAACGACCATCTTTGATACAAATTTCTAATAAACTAATAATATCTAACAACGATTATTGACAGTAGCTGCAGCGTTAGATAGTATTTTTTATTTTGATTTAAACTCAAACTCGTAAGGAAATATTTAATAGGGTAGGATGTTGACTATACAATAATGTATACAATTTTATATTATTGTAGGTACCGACTTTGTGCATAGAGACATATACGCAACGCTCTCTGTATATATGTTTGAAGGCCGGTCGATCTCTAATATTTAAAAAAAGAAACAATCGGCGATAACGTCGAAACTGTACCTATCTATATTATTTACTTTCTATAATATATAAATATAATTAATAATATTATATATGTATTAGGTAGGTAAGTAAATAGTTAAAGGTACGATAGATATAAAAATTGTATTATTACTGGCAGGTCGACGGTTAAAAACATATTTTCATTTTGTAAATAATATATAAATGTAATAAAATATTATAAAAATATAAAGTATATATTGATACACAAATTAAGTATTTTTTTACATAGATAATATTATATATTATATATGCGTGCCGTATATAATGAAAGAGTTGTTTTTTAACGCTAATCGCTCACTGTCGGTTAATTTTTGTTTGATAAAAAAAAATGTTTTTATACAATTCAGAGTAATTATAAAATTTTATAATAATACTTCACATCAAAAAAAAAAAAAATGTTAATTTCTTACAATATTATATTCTAAAAGGAACGTATTGGTTTTACAATAATGAGTGTTTCTCATTATATAATTATTTATTTATGTTTTGTATTTTTTATGAAGTTTTGGAGCAGTAACAGGTATACTGCTAGCAACTTTTAACCAGTTGGATAAAAGTAGGAAAATTTCTTAAAAATTGGGAAAACTATAACAAACAATATGGAGGAAACAAGTACCTACCTATATTTACACAACGCCAGTTTTCTAGTCTTTAATAAATCAATTTTGTTTTTGTAATTCGTAAAGGAATAATCGCGTATAGAGACTTTAAATTGTTCGAAATATTTATTTTATCAGTCATTGGTATAATGTTCAAAATATTTTAGATATTATAAACTAAAAATAAGCTATTATTTAGACTTTTGAAATTAATTACCTTTTTTAGTTTTTTTTTTCAAATTTTGTTCAAACATTTTATTTTTCCTTGTCAAAAAGTTATAAAATTTAATACAAGGTTTTCTCATTATAGTTCATCTAATAACAGCTAAAAATAATGAAATTAGGTAGGTAATCAATTTTTTTTTATAAATGAATATGTCCAAATTTTGACAAAATTGGATATACAAATGTAAATTCACGATTTTTTCTGAAACGATTAGTTAATATGTCGTAATTCTAAAAATATTTACAATAGAAACTTGTAACTTTTTGCCACTACACGTACCAACCCATATTATAAATATTTCTATATACATAATACCATTTTCAAAATATAAGTACTAATAAGTACTAACTTTAAGCTTAATTTTTACTACGAACCTATGTCTGCGATACAAATATACGATGGTACTTAGACTTAAAAAAGTTATAATATCATGTGCTATTTTGGCATAAAAATTATAATTCGCAACTGAAATAATAATAATATATAAATATAATGTGACATCCTTAGAAATTGATGCTGGATTGATTGATTGAATCGTTTTCTTCGCTCAGAATAGTTGTTTATAGGTATATGCAATTACATTCTGTTACAATGACGATAGGTATATGTATGCACTAAAACCCTACTATACAGCAGAGCATGTTACCCAGTTTTTATTTTGATGATATTTTATATTTGTATATTTCGTAATCAAAAAAAT
Source organism: Acyrthosiphon pisum (assembly GCF_005508785.2). NCBI lineage: Eukaryota > Metazoa > Arthropoda > Insecta > Hemiptera > Aphididae > Acyrthosiphon > Acyrthosiphon pisum. Next base: position 1,810,515 of record NC_042494.1, read on the forward strand.
AGTTGTGATTTGCAAATAATATATTGTACAAAACGTAAATCACGAATATTACTTTTTTCCCGTTCGATTAAAACCAAATTTTAATATACCTACGGCCTACGCATATTACTCTCTACGGTTTGCCTAACATGTTCAAATGAACAATTCGAAGATTCATACTATATAAAGTAGGTTTTTTCGTATACTTAGAATGATTCATCGTAATTTTGAGGAAATCGAAACGGATTCGCACGCACGGGCCATGCAATATTATAATATCATTCGGTTTGGCTTGGGCGGTTTAATGCGAGTATAATATTATATACTGCAAAGAAACACATATTATTTGAAAAGGTTGTTCAATTAGTATATTATTAAAATATGTATAATAATATAGTAATTATTATAATAATTTATTACGACATGTCGACACATAACATCATCGAGGCACGAGCGGTCCATGTGTGATTTATTGCCTAAAAACATATTAAAAGTGCTGTATACAAAAACACATCCGTATAATATATGAATGTATATATGCGCGCGCACGCTGTAAGTACACCGTACACGATATTATTGTGTCGGTCAAATAACGTTTATATTATATGTGTTTAATATCGAATTCAATGTATCCGACGATAACATTAATGCTGTAAGTATAGTTTAATTTAGGTATATAACTAACGGCGGTACGGTTTTTATCGAATTAAATTGGTTTTTGCCACGATAAGACAAGTCCACTAGGTCAACCGAAGCGTATAATATAATGATGATGATATTATGTGTACTTGGAACACTACAAACTGATCGGTTAGTTTTCGTTGTTTTTTTTTCAAAACAACAAAATATTTATGGTTTGTTAAGGTACCAATTTATTAGATTGAGTATAGTGTTTGATGTAGTATAAGACAGCTTTGTACGAATGACGATATTATTTTACAATATTATTATCAATGAACCGAAAAAAGAGATCACGATTCAAACGAGAAAAAAAAGAGGTAAAATAATAACGCTCGTCACTCCTATATTAACTACCTACACTAAAGTTATAAATAATACTATAACTGAATTATGGCCTGATACCTATATTAATTCAGTGCGATTGAATTTGAGAAGAAACAGACGGGAGTACAAAAATATAATCAAAAAATTCGGCCACCAACGAAAATTTTAAAGTCTGATTGATTAGGATCAGATTGTAGAAGAGGTATGCTAAAATATATTTTAAAAAGAAGGGGTTGTATGTCCTCCCCACGTCACCCCCAATTCAAGTAATAATAATATAATATTGCGTACCTATGTCCTATATAGACGTATATTATATAGTGATAAATACTAAATAGTTGCTAATTGTCTTGCCCCTTATATAGAACCAAGAAATTATGTAGTTATAGACAATTATAGGTGGTTTGTATTTTCGCTTTGGAGGTACCTACCTATTAATTAAACCAATAATTGATAATCACACATGGGTATCAAATGCACGCGTATACATTATACAAATTTCAAATGTTTTCAGCTATTGTATAATTCCATACACCATATTTGGGACCAATTTTTTGTTCTATTCGTGGTAGTAGAGTTATGAATTTAATATATTATTAGAAAATAAAATGTTTCCTTTGTATCCGCTGCACAATTTATTATTTTATTTAATAGATAAGTATACTTATTCGTTATATAATTTGTTTTAAGTATTTTGTTAAATTGCCCGGACCTCATATTTGTTTAGGCCTATTATCTTACTTTTTGTCTATCAGAGTTTTTCCCCTCAAATTTTTTAATCTAGATTAAAAATTTTCAATCATTTTTAGCACATCCCGGTTAAAAACTTAAATATCGAACAAATGTAATCCTAATAGATTATAATTTTAATTTAGATATTCAATTCTAAATTAAATAATATTAAACTAAAGACTTTTTTATTTATTACACTTGAAAACTTATCGGTTTGAAAAACGTCAACATATGAGTACAGCAATTGGTATTTCACTTTTTTTTAAACTAATCGATTTAAAAATAAATATTTATAAAATATTATACAATTTAAAAATATAGGTTTATTGTACTTGTACGTATATATAAAAAATTATAATTTATAGTGTATCAATATTCATAATAACCTCATTTAATTATGTATTGTTATTATAATATTATAATTTAGTCGTGCTTTTCGAATAGATATATGCATACAAATTGTATCATTTGCTTGGTAATTGATTTTAATAAGATCTAAAGAGAAATTTCTCACGTAAATTGTAATTATATATATATATATATATATACATATATACTATATCATTATGGCATATTTACGATTCTATATTATTATGATAGTTGATAAATGCATGAGCTATATGCCTATATAGTTCGTTCAGCGTTTTTATAAAATTGGTATTATTTTTTATGTAAATATAATTAATTAAATTATTTAATTTCACAACTCACTGTGAATGTATTATTTGTTTTATATATATTAATAAGCTATTAGTAGCTATTAGTAAAAAAATACACTTAGCATCGAAATTTGTGCTTTATATAACTTAATTAATGAGAGTTGAGACGTACCAAAACACAGTTGATGACTTTCGATCAACTATCTTATTTTTGTCTTCAATATTGAAAAAAAAATTGTTAAAAGACAAAAACTAAAAAGTATTGATAAATAATTGACATATTGGAAAATTTGCTGAAAATAATGGGTCAATATAATCTTAGCTATCTTACAACATTTGTTTTGTGATATTTTTAATTGGTACTATAAAACAAAAAATTAAAAATATAATAATTTTTCTAATTAAATACATTTTTATTTAATTACCATATTATAAATATATTCTTGTAACTGTTTAATGTAACAAATAAACAAAATTATATAATGTTGTGTTAGATAAAATAAAATACAAAATTATATATTAGTAAGTTTAGGTATAGAAGATGTGGGGGCCTCCACATCTCATCAGTATTATGTTAATAGTATTAGCCTACCCTAAAATTGTAATGGATTTTCGTCTATGATGGTTATAATATGCATATAATTGAATGTTTATAAGTTTATAACAATTAACAACACAACCGATATGAATAAAATTAATATCATCAAATTAATTATTGCATATTATTATTCAATATTATTTTTCACAATCCGAATTGAAGGTTTCCAGATACACCACACACGCAATGTGTATGTCATTATAATTGTTTAATATGTATATATATTAGAAAATGTAATGAATATGACAATTATTGTTGTTTTTCCAAAAAATAAAAAATATTTCGGAATAATAATATGATGGTTGTTTGTTCTTAATAACAAATAACAGGCACTTTATAAAACCTAGTGTTTGACTTTCACCGCCGCGTACCCTTTTATTTTGATGTTATTACTTTTTAGTTGTTAGTTAATAGTTATTAATAATAATAACTAATAAGTAATAATAATTGTATTGCGCGTGCTAAATTCTAAATATATTCATGACGGAATTTCGATGTGTGAATAGTGAATACGTATAACATAAATTGTTGTTGTTAAGTACATTATTTCACCAATTTTGTTTACATTCTTTTTTCACTACATTATATATAGGTATATAAATGATTTAATAAAAAGTAAATATTCGTATCATATATAAATATATAGCGATATAATAATAATGACTTTGTCGCTACTCGATTATAATATAACAATATGACCTATATATTTCTTAAAATTTAAATCGTTATTTATTTTTTTTTTTTTGTTATTGTTTGACGAAAAATGTGTCATTTATTCTTTTGTAAATATAACATAATATTATAGGCATATGATATATTATATTATACGCATAATTATTTAGGTATTATCAAGTATACTAGTGCAGTATAGAAGTGCATCTATGTACAATTTACACGACGTATATTAAATGCACTGCGTGCGTGAATTTTTTTAGTATACTCGTGCACATGCGCGTACCTATAATAGCATACGTTATTCCGCTATGGTTATAGCGAGTGGCCTTACTCTTAAAGTCTTAACACACATATAACACATACACAGCATGTAAGCCACGATACAATGAGGCCCTGAATTCGAAAGTTTGCTAAAAATATTTATAATATTCATTCTATATAATATATTATTTGAACGCGATTCTCGGTTTAACATGGCGTGCAATATAGATTACAAACAGCTTTCAAAGTCCCCTCAATTTACTGCAATACATGTAGAATACTCATAATATATATTAGACACTATATATAGTGTGTTCCACTATAGTGTGGATGCTCACTCCGATTTGTTTTCCTTTTTATAATGTGTTCATTAAAATTATAGTTGCTGGTATTTTCAATTTATTGTAGGTACTTATTATATTGGAACCATTCCCACAATTAATAAAATTTGCGTTCAGCAGATAGAATCGATTTTGTGCTGTTAGTTCTAATCTAATAGTAGGTACATTTACCTATTATCATATTTCAAAGTAAGAATATTAACTTTGTGTTTTCTTGTTATTTTATTTTAAAGCATGTCATAAGCTTTTTTAAATGTAAAAATTTACATTTAAATTTTACATTGATATATGTATAACTCACTTTGAAATTTAAATATAAAAAAGCCGTCGATATCACACTGATAAAATCCTTACCTATCTTTAAATTTGATGATATGAACATTGACTGTGTTATTAAAATTAAGAATAAAAAATGCAAGATTCTACTGTGAATAACAATCTCTTACATTGCACGCTGGAAAGACGCAGCATTTCTTTCAAGCATCACTCGCTCTCCCAATTTGAAGTGAAAATTGGTGGTGATAGTTTGAAAAAAATAAGTTTGTATATTATCGCAGCACTTATAAAATAACTATTTTTTTTAAGTATACTTAAAGGTATTTGAAAATTTGGTCTTTAAGTGCATATCCTTAAAAATACCAAAACCTATGCTTTCATTGATGACAAATTTGTAGTCAAAGGACAAAATGGGGGATAACTTTGCAAATAGCACTTAGCATAAACTTTATCCGAAGTATTTTTATATATACGAAGCCAGATTCGTTTAGAAAGGTTATATATTATTATTATGATTTATCTGAATTATTAATATTTAGAAACCGTCGCATATATATACGAGGAATCATGATTAAAGTAAAAAAAAATACATAATAATAATTTGTTTACAGCGTTCATCCACTGTAATTATTCAAAATAGTCAATTTTGATCATTTCAAGGAAAATGGTGATAGGTATAATACTATAAGAGTTAGGTATATACTTTATTTTGCATTTATACAAATACAATTATGCAATAGTTTTGTTAATATATTGGTAGATTCAGGTACGTATTTAATATTAATACCTATATTTAGGGGGCTTGGTTGGCCAATATTGCCTCTAGCAGCACTTCTCAGGGAGTGGCCAACGTTTTTACAAATTGTTGACATTTATAAATACATATTTTGTGTTAAATTTATTCATCCCTTAATTTACGTACTATTTACTTAATCATTGTTTATATTATATGAAATTTGTTTTTATTTCTTATCAGCTAGTACTTATAGGTACCTATATTTTTTTAATTTTCAAATAATACTTGAATATTTTATACCAATTTATTTTCTTAATGAGAACTTATTTTTTCCCTGTTAATTTTTAAGCCGATGACTTTTTTGTAATGTTAATGTATCCATATAGGCGTGCGCAGGATTTTGTGTCGGGTGCAGCATACATTTTGAACCGGCCCTAAAAAACAATAAGCAGCCCACTTATTTTCTTTATATTTCCCCCACCCCCCCTTATTTCTGTTTAGCCCCACTGTGTAAAAATGTATTATTTTATACGTTCATATAATCACTTGTGTACCCGAATCATTATTATAGGGTACAGCCCCCCCCCCTCACCCATATAAATTCATCACTCTACGACCATGCCTATAGCCTATTATGGTTATAAGAAATATAGTAAATTGTAAATTAAAAGTAATAATATTTTTATGTATTATAGTATAATATTACTCTATACTTTTATAATTATATTAAACATCACATAGGTAATAATATAACACTTATAAGCATATAGTACCTAATTAATAATAAGTATTTATACATTAGTCATATAATATTGGAACTCTTAAAAGTTAGATACGTAAAATAAAAACAAATAAAAAGACTTACAATATAAGTCTGCTATTACTAGGTAGCAAATGTTTAAACTCATCAATTAAAAGTTCTTGTTCGACAAACAAAAAAAGAAGCGCCTCCAATTTTTTTTGTGACATAGTATTTCTTAATATGTTTTTTATAATGCTGAGTTTTAAAAAAACTACATTCACAGCTACAAATATAGTCACTGGAATTGTCACAAACATTTTAAGACAATGAAAAAAAAATGTTTAATACTGTTTTAACCAATCGAGCCATTTGTGTTCAGAACTTGAGTTTGTACCTATCTTTTGGTACCTAGTGTATCTTCTTGGTGTATTGATAAAATAGTATTATCATTTTTCATTTGAATAACATTGAACATTTATATTTTAATTTAATAATAAACTCAATATGTTTAAAATTATTCATTCTATGTATATACTTTTCAAATAAATATCTACTAGCCCACTAAATCTAAAATAAATTGTCAGGTGCAGCGAAAGCAGCATTCGCTGCACCCGTGCGCACGCCTATGGATGTATCTAAATCAAAATTTTAACGAGTTTATGATTTTGTTTAATATGTGTACTAATTACTATAATGATACTATTATAGGTTCGTAGGTTACGATAGGTTTAACCTACGATAATAGGCTTGGAAGATATACGTATAAGGGCCAAGGTATTGGTTCTCATTTGAAAAACACGTCTGTATCGCCTCAAGATTGTATCTCCCGAATAACACCTACATATAAATCTAAATAATTGAAAATATGGTCCTCGGAAATACTTAAAAATTAAAAAATCGGAATTTGAATCCATATTATCTAGGGACAAGCCTGTAGGGACGAGCACGTTTGGTAAATCACCCTGTATTATAACATATTATAACCTCGTCGTATACACATGTAAATCTAAACGACTGAATATAGGTAAACATACTATTGCAATATAGGAACATAGGTACAGGTACCTACCTACCTAACCATATATACCTATTGTGAATGCGTGCGTTAGCCTATTGTGAAATAATTTGAATTTTTTTACATAGGAACGAATACTGTGCGTGGAGAGGAAAACTCATAAAAAACATACATTACATGTTATTTTATTGATTAATATTATAATTTGTATGCTGTTTATTATATTTCTATTTGCATTTTATATTTTATTAAATTTATTCGTTGTTTTACCGTCCATGTTTATAATGCACGTGTGTCTTGCTAATGCTGCAATATAGAATAAGTTTATCTGTGTATACTATAATATGATATAGTTATGCGACCAATTTCCGTTTCTTTTTACTGCAGTTAGTCATCGAACTCGCACGAGTTAATATAACACGCGGATTGATGTTTGTGATATATTTTTTTTTGGGTGTGTGGTGGTCTGAGGGGGGAACACCTCGTACCCATAAACTTTACGAGCGTAGGTACACTACATATTATTATGAAGTTATAATATGGGTATACCTACTTAATAACCCGTTATACGCCGAGAAGAAATCGCATTGTTTATACATAATACAATAATAGAATAGAATATTATATATTATTACGATTATGATATAGCTACCTATTAGGCTATAAATGACCTAAACCCATAACCATAATACGAATATATGTTATTTGGTAGGTATTACTTTATTGGTAAAGACTAAAGATTACATGCGTATAGCCTGCACAATACACTTTGGGGTGGGGTTTCGCTAATTGTACATATACATGCTCACGCACTCCCTCGCGAGACTATATCGATTTTTCTATTACATTATAATGACGTTAAATATACATAATATATTTTGTGGGTAGTTTTTTTTTACAAACAAATTGATCACTTTTGAATGTGTATAAGACCACCGATTTTTAGAATCAATATATATACATATTATAGACTCTGCAAAATATGTCTAGTAATATTTATGAGTACCTAGGTATAGGTATATGTGCACTGTGCAGCAGAGCGCGTAAATAATAAAATACATGTTTTGGATAATTATATGATGCTTTAGTTCAATTAATTTTATATGATATAATATGACGTACCAGGGTACCTGTAGGTTCGCCATACTGTAGTAGGTATATAGGTACACTGATTTATTTCGAAAATATTTAAGTATCTATACGAAATTTTACGCCATAATATTGCATTTTAAAACTTTAGGTTAACGGTTAACTTGTAGCACATAATATATAAAACATATTTTACAAGCCACATACTGCTGTCACACACACTGCTGCAGGTGTACAATATTAAAAAGTTTGTATCTACCTATATATTATATTATATATAAAATTATTATATTTAAAATCTATGTCTGACTGTCGTATATATTTACTATTTTTAATAAATTTAAAATTTAAATACACGTATTATTAATGTATTTCTGCGGGTTTAATTAATTTTGACCAAATTATATCAACGATAAATAGATACATTCTAAAAGTGCAATAACCATTATTATGGTTGTTGAGGCCGTCAACAATCTACATCGTTCGGTGATAAATTATTAAAATTAAAATTATTCTTATTTTATTAACAGTTATATATTATAATAGTTGAAAGCACGGTGGATAATGACACGCGTTAGGTGACGGTACTTACCTATTATTTTCACACGAATTTAATTACATGGTATTATAATTTTATTTATTATGTCTTAAATGTAATATTTTTAAACTACAAAAAGCACAAATTACCAATTAATATAATTTTAAATTGATAACACTATACAAACTCTTTAGTCTTTATACACACGTGGGCTCCAGCCGCTCCGGGAATACATATGACCTGATGTCAGTTTAATACTCCACTCGCGGTATTGTGCGCATGGACATGCATTAAATGACAAATTACAGTTTGATAAATCGTGAACGGTGAGTAAAAATAAGAGTATATAGTAAATAATATTAGAGCTTAGAATTTTGATAACTATAAAATGGGTACATTAATTACTAATTTGCGCCCATACAGTATCCGAGTAACTGAATTCGTCGATATCTATTAATTTTAAGCACTGCGTGGTACCTACATTTATTGGTATAAAAGCTGAGTATTTATTTGATATTCAATCTGAAATATACTTAAAGTCTACAGTATGGGCAACCTAATCTAACATTATGTAAATTCTAAGACACGAATTTCACATAAAAAATCTAATGGAATAAAAAAATCGTTGAGCAGTAAATGCCTATAAAAATTATATTACGAGGGCTCAAATAATATGTGAAATCTAATCTAACCTAATATACCAAAAAAATATAAGTTAATAAACGTTATCATGATATTATGATTTAGGAACTTATAATATTTTTTAATAGTATAAAAGTAAAAAATATATAGAACTTATTTTTCAATCAATTTTTTATTGTAACCAAACAAAAAAAAAACAAATTTTGGAGAAGAGTAAAGACCTCGTTATATCCTCTGGGCAATACTTAATAGCTATGATAAAATTAATATTACTTAAAAGAATATTAGCACACTATTTGTTTTCTCTCTCTGATACCCACGCGCAACATATACGTTTAGTAGAATCAACCATGTATTATTACTTTTAATATTAAAGTGAATTCACCTATATTATCAGACTTTAAGTTAAAAACATTACCTGTGTCTCTACGTTGACTGTTTTATATTTTAATTTTATGTAAGTTATGAGAGTGGAAAATATTAGAATTTAAAAATGCTTATAAATTGTATACAAATCAATATAGTTATCGTAAAAAGCCAACGTAGGGACACTGCAGGTAATGTTTTTAGCATAAAGTTTAATAATGGGTGAATTCACTCTTAAATTAAAAGTAACAAAACGGGGTAGGTTCTGCTAAACATAAATTTGCTATGTTGCGTGTGAGTCAGAGAGATAAAACAAATGATGCGCTTACATCCTCTTAAAAGAAATTTCTGGTTGCAAGGAATTGATAAGTACCTATACTCCGGCCCACGAGAGTCCATACGCGTAAACCGCGCATTCATATAGTAATATGTGACGTCTGTTTTCTCCCACCATGATGCCATTCCCACTATTCGGCAACGTGCCGATGCGCAGTGACGGACGCGTTTTTACGTATGGACTCTCGTGGGCCGAAGTATAGAAATTATATATTGGCCGAAACTTAGTTTACATGGACAAATCTATGCTCGTAATGTATTGAGCGCAATTTACAATTCGTTCACTTCGTTGGGTGCAATTTGAGTTTATCCGCGTATAAATAATCTACAGGTGGTAGTTCTAAGGCGCCGAATTGTACGTGTAAAGGTGAACCAGCTACGTCAGTCGTCACTAGGTATATTAAATAGGATCTCGGGTAATAATATATTTATCATTTGTGTAATAGGGTGAATTAAACGCTTAGAGATATTTTTATATTATAATACATAGTTGTATAGTACATACATAATATTACCTATATAATATTTATACCATATAGTAAGAAATAAACAAAGAACCATACTATTACCGACATATTATGCATTGCGATAAACGCTTCCAAAATACTTTTCTAAGGTTTCGAATTATTATAGCATAATATATTTTACTTTTCAGTCAATATGAATTTTTTAAGATTCCATTTATTGTCAAAAGATAATAAACACGCCTCCTGCAGTGTAACGTGTTATTGTCTTTACCGAATATCTTTGGTCTCTTTATCCGCGTAGTGCGGGTATGCATATAATATAATATTAAACTTTTAGTGACCCTAAAAATGTATTAGATTTTTATCAGAGAATAATAATATATATTATAATATAATACATTGTATTACACTATGTTGTTATTTATTTATAATATAATATATTTATATACACAGAAAAACAAACTGAGAATATCAACATTCCGATTGCACTTAACACCAATCGACGAAACCTCGGAGATATCTTTGGTATGCGCGCGTGCTCATAATGATACGACGTGTATAACAATAATTGTCTCGAGTCGACAACCTTGCCCGATATATTTATACGAGACAAAAAGTTATATATTTCTCTCGGTCAACACGTTTTGAATGCGCCGGAAAATTTGTCATTTTTACGATCCATCCGCCATCCATGTGGCGACCGTTTGTTCGTAAATCGTTTTCGTGACCAACACAATATTATATTAAATACAATTATAATATTGTACTGCATGCACAAACATATTGTACAAATTAATACATTTTATTAGCATGCACTATGGTACTATTAATAACATTTTTATAAAGCTATTCGAATATATTAAGTATTCGGAGACTGTTGTAGTATTTGCAAGTAAATTTTGAACTATATATTTTGAATGCTCATTTTTATAAAAATACAAATAGACGCTTTTTATACTTTTCAAATAAATTTGTTCTAAAAAAAAAAAGGTGAAAATATTCGACTAAAAGTTTTCAGATACTAGTATTTAAATGTATACTCTTAATAAGTACTCAGAATACTTTTTTATGATGCAAATGTTAAAATATAAGTATTAGTATATTTATAAATACCGTTTCATAAGAATATAAAATTATTATTTAAACGACCGAAAGTCTATTATATTATACCTATATAGGTGTACACTCGACGATAATAGTCGTGTTCACCGTGTTTTTCTATGTTTTTTACCAAATTTATTATTTCGATTCGCGGCAGCCAGGTGTGTTTAAAAATCACCAAATCCCGTCGTTGTCTTTAAAATAATAAAATACGATATTATTGTACCGTGGGACAGACACGTGCGGTAATGTATATTATGCATTATTTTACATCATGTACCTAACACAATTCTATAGGTATGCACGTGGTAACTTGGTATACGATATTATATTATTATCTACGGTTGTGTACAACAGACGGAAGACTTAATTTGTTTTCCGGTGCTCGTTTTACTCGGACGACGGACGGTAGTTTTTCGTCTCGAATTACTATTATGTACCTACGACGAAATCGGCCGATGGTATGGATACGATTGTTGTGTGCGTAGCGTTTGAATAACGTTGGCGCCTCATTAAACGCCCGAAACGAGCACGTCCCGACACGTTTCTACAGGTTTATCGAATGGACGAAATGCTACAGGGGAAAAAAAAACAAACAATTACAATAGGTAACCTACCTGTATACCGATATCGCTTTATAAATTGGTAGGTAGTTTGTAGGTATCTAACACATAACCGAATACGAATACCAGAATACCGCGTGTCGTATACGCTCGTGTTCACGTGTAGGCATATCGTCGTATTAAATTGTGTATAAAATATTATTACAATATACAATATCGACGACTCGAATTTTTATCTTGCCCTGATAAGTGTTTGTATTTGAGGATGCCTATAGCCCATATAGGTATAACTCGAAACATTTTCAAGTCGAATTTAGTTTTTGTTCCCCTCGAGATTCAAGTTATCGAGGCTTTGATATACGTGTAGTTAATATTGTAAGTAACTATATTATCAAGTTTAGTTTTTCGTAAATTAAAATCCAGTTCATACCTTAATGATGTGGCGAGTAGATTTAAAAATTGGTACTATTGAATAACGTTCTAACGTTTTGTGTTATAAAATATTATTTTAGATTCTGAGGGGAGCGGAAGAATGTATTGATTTTACAATGATGTGTTTTTTTTTTTGCAGTATCTTGTTTGATGGAAAAGTGAATCTAATTGGTGCATTGAGGAGGTTAAAATTTTTAATTCCCAGTAGTTTTAAAAAGCGCCGGGAAAAACAAATAAACAATTAAGAAAAATTTTGGTTTTTGGTGTACCTAGTTTCTCTACGTATAACAAAAAAAAGTATACTTAAACGGAACATTAATATTTTATGAGCATTTGAAATTATAATTTTTAATATACTTGATATTCAGAGGCAAATTATCGATTTTTGAGATATTGTTAAATTTCCAAAATGAATAACCGTAGACTCTTGAAATGTTTACCAAATATTTATATTAGCATTTTCCATAATTGGTAAAATTTTTAAACTATTTTGACTCTTTACTAGTTATTTACAGCCATTAGAACATTTTTCAAATGTTTTAAATTATTTTTCAATTAGAAAATCTTAAAAGTTTTTCTTTTCATGGCTAACACTAGGTATTTTAATAGAAGGTTCCCAACAAATGTTACTACTTACCTCAATTAAAAAGAAAAAGTTCACCGAAAAGTTACGCTATTCGTAGACATAAGATATTTTCGACGTTTATTCATTTTTTTTAAGCTATTAAATTTGATTATATATACAGTATAGTAAGCTGACATAACGTCTCTCAGAATCGTGTTTCGTATACAATTATTATTTATCATTGAATTAAAATATAATTCATTACTACGACATGCGTGACAACTATACTGAACGGCAGAGTGGTATAAACTTTTATGAAATAATTATTATCGTTACATTTTGTTGAAAACTATTATTTTTTATAAATTGTAATTTGGTATTTTTGTCTGTACTTAATCCCATCCTAAATCAAAATTTAAAACCCGTAGATGTCTCAGGCCTATACAGTATTGCTCGTAATACTTTTTAAAAATATTTGCATGGTCCTGCAATAAATCACTCGAATGGTGGATAGTCACAAAAACATATTGCAGCAAGCAAATAGCGTAAGGCTATGTCGCTATGAGCAAAACTAAAAAGCTGTATAGCGTTTTCTGAAAGTATCACTGTACCCATTGGTTTTGTCCCACCATATTTTCCCCATTATCATATTATGTTTAACCACGACAGCTAATTACATATAAAATGTGTAGCTATTTATTTATTTATCTACGTTATTTTTCTATGAAACTTTCAATTTTTAATGTTATAAAATAATATAGTTTTTGAAACCAATATCTTCATTTTTTTTCCAACTACGAGGCTTTAAATCTGAGTAAAAATCGCGAGGCCCTGCAGTGCACCCAAAAGGACGACCCTGGTATCGCCTGGTATGATTTATTGTCGTAACACATGCTTATACATTACCTTCGTACCATTATATACCTTATATACATAATTAATAATTATCGACGCTGTAACGTATTGGTATATGTAACGCTGCGCATCTGGGGTTGGATTAGGAGAGCGGCCATAAAGTATAATAATATTGTAAGTCCGTCGGGGACGATGTATGCGGCCCCAAATTGACCTATACCTGCTCAACTATATATGATTATATGTGCGGAATACGAATCCGATATTCCGATGATTAATATTACGCGTAGGTATATAATAATATATAATATATTTATATAGCAATAAAATCAATCGTATAAAAGCATATTTTTTATGGAGTCGACCTCTGTACGTTTTGCTGTTGTCGTAGATCACGTCGTTTCGTATATATATAGGTGCAGCAGTAAAGCGAGTGGATCTCAATTAGAGATGTTCTGAGTAAAAATCTGGTACTAAACCGGGTACCGAGTACTGGCCGAGTAAAATTGTTTATACTAACTGGGTATCGAGTATTGGCCGACTACAAATTTAAATACTAACATGTTAGTAAAATGTATAGTACTAACCGGGTATTGTGTATTGGCCGAGTTAAAATTTTTAACACTACTTATACTAGTATTAAAGTATCAACTAACGATTACTGATTAAGAAATTATTAATTATATAATTTAAGTCTTTTAACAGTAAACACAAGATTTATTTTTGTAATTCATAGAAGAAAAACATGATTTGTTTATAATCAATTATTGTAAATCGGTTCAGTTATTCCAATATGTAACAAAATAAATTATAATTCATTACACTAGAATTTTAGATTTTTCCTTTATATTAATTTTAGGTATTTATGTATTTATAAATAGATTATTAGTTTTTGCCATCGGATATGAGTCGAGTAAAAACGTAGGTATTGCGCCGTGTACCGACTAAGAGCCGAGTCTTAAATATGATATCGAGTACCCGGCCACTGAGTAATCGCCGGGTACCCGAGGAACATCTCTATAATCTCAATGGGTTCGAAACCTGCGGCGTTAGAGCACTCGAAATATGCCTTGAATACGAGTGTGCGACATATAGGAAAATCGAGCGATGAGACAAGAATTGACGGCATTGCGTCGGCCTTGAATCGGGAGGAAAAAAAACAGTATCCCGTTGGAACGGTCGTCGACGACCCTCGCCCTACTACGCGCGTAGACAACAAATATAAATGGGGTCAACGCGGGTCGGACGGGAAGTGAGAGTACACCGCACCACACTGCTCTAACGTCGATCGGGATAATGTTATATTTGATCATGTTAGGTATACAACAGTGTGTCGTCTAGGGTTGTATATTACAGCAATGGTCTCCGGCGAGCGTACATAACATTATGTAATAATAATAATATTTTCGACGCAACACCGCGCTGTATACACTATGCACACCATATAGGTAGTATATACGATGATCATACATAGTAAATTAATAAACATTATTAAACTGCTGGGAATGGGAAACTGCTACAGATGTCCGCCCCTCCAGAAACTACGTGGATCTTCGGATGAAAGGGATTGAGAATAAACAATTTAGTTATATTGTATCGCGTGAGTGCGTGACGCCCGACGCATCCAGTTTTTCGTGTCCACGAAAAGTCTTCTCTTACTCCCGCACACGCAATCACACAGCTGATACATTTAGCGCCCGGATTTCAATGAAAAGTGCATTATTTTTTGGTTATTTAGGAACAATGCATTTCAACTTTCAAGCACACAATTCGTAATGCCTACTCGAACAACAAATAAGTAATAACAATTGATTTGTTTGGTCAGTTGGAGATACATCGCGACCGCATTTATTTCCAGTATACTGTTTATATTTTAATGCGCTTGCCTATAAGTTTGGCATTTTGTTTCTGTATTATTGTTGGTGCGGTTAAGACAAAGAAGTGTTAAAATTTCCGAAAGTTAAACCGTCGTTTTCCCACACTCGCGTACTTGCGTGCCTATATAAACAAATTGTTGGTAATTTTTTAATATGAATTTTCGGTTATATTTTCGAGCGATTTCGATACAGTTTATAGGGCATTTAAACCCGTGCCCTACGCATAATGTTATTGTGTATATTAAAAAAAAAAATAGTCAAGTCAGTGACGAGCGCGCTCAAGATACGCGAGCTTAGAGAACGGTTTGCGTTGACGGTTTGCCAAAACGAAACAAATCGTCAAGGTCGTGCGGCGCGGCGAGCGAGCGACGAAGAGTAGTCAAACGCGGTGCAGAGGAGCGGCGGCGACGGGGGGGGGGGGGGGAGAGAGACCGAGACGGGCAGATAAAAAACCGCGCGCGCGACTTTGCGTCGTACACGATATTATTACGATAATAATTAAAAGATCTCGCCGCAGTCGTCGTCGACGTTTTTCGCCAAAGCGCACACACTCGAAAAACGTGCATCCGATATAATAATAATAATAATAATATTAATATAAACGCACACCTATTCCAAGTACGAGCGCAAACAAACACACACACGACGACGACGACATTATAACCGGTTCACCTTGACGTCATAGCGTAGAGAGCTGCCGACGCCGTCGCTATACAATACGAGATTATACATTTATATTATATTATACCCGACAAACCGTATAATGCCATAATCGTGCCGTTTATCGCGAGCCCGTTTTTTATTTTTCCCATTTTTATTTTTTTCCGTTTGACGACGACGACAACAAACCGTTTACATAACTACCATTACTATAGGTACACCGTTGTTTTGGGCGACTTCGATTGTCATGAGCTATGTCTTCCGCGCCAACCCTTTGTTGTTAAAGGACGACATCCCAAGCTAGAAAAGCCATGACGATCACAGCGTGTGACCGATGTAGTATAAAAAACGAAATAAAAACACTACGAACGTTCGTTTTTCTAGAAAATAATTTTAATAAAATTTTTTTCATAAATAAAACATCACTTAGTCAAAAAAATCACACAAAAGCCTTAACGATAAAAATAATCTTAAAATCACAATAATCATTTGCACACAATACATTTTTTCATAATTTACACTTACAATAATAAATTAAAATGTCTAATATAAGATACAGTTATATAAATTCATATAATCAAAAATATATTATCAATGATTTTTCAATATTTTATAAACATAAGAATAAAAAAAATTGCTTTGTTACACTCAAGAGCACCTAGGAACATGACTGATACACTTCAAGTTGTCTGCAAAAAGAGCGGAGGGATTGACAAAAGTTAAGTCCAGTCAATACAAATGAATATTAATAGATATACAATAAAATATTTTTTTATAAGTATAGCTTTACAAAAAAAATTACATCTAATTATTAACTTTGGCCTATTTATTGTCTGGTAAAAAGCTTATAAAATATCAGTTAAGTTATTGCATTGTTAACATGTACCCTTCATTCGGTACATAAAAATAGTATTATCTATAATGGTGAAGGAGATAAACTTTAAATATACATATAAAAAGGCAACACTGGTTTTTTCTCGTAACAATTTCATCGTAGTTTTCTTTAAGAACATTAAAAAAAAAAATATATTATAATATAAAAATATTTTGTGCATTTCAATAAATTTATAAAAAACATTCTTGGAATTAGGTATCTTTAGTACTCAATAACATTTTGAGCATAACATGTACAATAATTTATGGCTTGCGTACAATTAAAAGGCATCAAGTGCAAAATTATTCTATTGCTACTAATTTATTTTGATAAGTTAATAGTTAGTTAATAATATTAAAGATCCATATATACTACTGCGGTAGATGGTACCGATAAAACCACAAGCACAATATTATTATTACTGTGACCATATCAGTACTGTGCCAATCTACTGCAGCAGTAAGTATGCACCTATATTCAGAATAAATAATACCATGATATAGAGTAAATACAAAACAATAGACAAGTTCAATAAAAAAAGTATGATAACCTAGTAATTGCACGTTCATAATACATAAATAAATAAATAGGTAATTGTCAATTGATTTGATTTTGTTTTTAAATTATAATTCAATGAATAAATCATAATAATGTACAACAGTATACACTATTACATACGTTAAACATATAAAAAGAAATATATTAAAATAGGCTACAAAGAAATTGAGCAATTTTTGAAGCAATAATATCGGTTCATTAAAAATTTTGTAGAAAAAATATGAAAAACTCACAGACAGGCAGGAAGTAGCACCCAAATTCAGGATGTTTTCGATAAATTCAACTGTGTTCATTATTAACTGTAAATTAAAAGAAAACATATGTTATTAATTAATTATTTCCTGTGCCCAAGTAATAAATTAATATTTGGTAGAAATTTAATTTTATCAAATACAAATTTAATTTATGTTTCAATTTTCTGTAAGTGTATCTAACAATAAAGGAATTTTATATTTTATTTTGTCCGCATCAGAACAAATAATAAAAATAAAGGTTAGGTTAAGTAACCAAGTAAGTATTTTGTTCACTTATAACTTAATTTTTATATTTTTTATTAATATAAGTAGGTATACTACTCAGTACTCATATTATCAAAATTGCTTTTGATTTTTATGGAAATGCGTAAAAATAATTTTAGGTAAGGAGGTAGGTAGTACACTTTTAGTATACTAAAATCAGTTAATAATTACCCACATCATTAAATTTAGTAAATAGACTACCTATTGTTATAATGTAAAGACATATTTAATTCCTCTGACAATAATTGATATTTAACTGGACGAATGAACAATTAAAAATAATATTAAGTAGATATCTCGGTAGGTACATAACTAAAAAAAGAATTAATTAAAATATTTATTTATTTCAAGCGAAACAGGTTAACTCAAAACACAATAATTAATAATTTACAATATTAAAAAAGCAAACAATTTATTTCGGTAAAAACTTAAAATAATTAGGAAGTAGGTACAAATGTTTATGAACTTACAGGTCACAGACAGTTGGCTGCAAATTCACATCCATTATGCATGTGTTCGACAACAGTTTGTTTTAATTGACATATCTGCTCCAAGAGTCTGTTCAATACTGTGGTAAGTTCAGTATTTTCATTTTTCAGTACTTTAACTTTATCCTCTAGCTTGGCAATACGCTCCAATTTTCTTCGGCGGCATTTGGATGCAGCCACTCGATTCCTTTGTCTTTTCCTTTCGAGTTTGATTTTTTCTTGGGATTCCATGTTGATAGGTGACATGGGTGGTGACGAAGACGTGACACTGGGTACAGTTTGAGGTTCTTCTTTGATAACATGTTGAGGTATAATATTGGAAAAGTCATTTGAAGTCATTAACACAGAGTACTGGGGTTCCGATTGGTATTCCGAAGAATTACTACCACTGCTGGTCATTGGTATTTCTACTTGAGTGGCACTGTTAGAATCGTTGTTGTGGTGTAGGCATTTGAGCGCTTCGACAAACGGTTGTACATACATTTCTTGTTCCTCGGTCACAGACTTGGGAAATAGAGACGGCGTGGGTGTGCTGATATGGCCAAGGGCGGTCTGTTGGGACAAGTAGAACCGTTCCAATTCGGGAGAGTTGAACTTGAGCATGCGTAGGTCAGGCGAAGTCAACATGGGTGGCAGGAGTTTCAGTTTCTTAGCTGAGTTTTCGTTATTGCAAGAGTTCAAGTCCAACGTCATCGGTCTCTTCAGGAAGTTGACTTCATTAGTGTGACTTTCGACTTTGGTGATGAGCGGATCGTCGTAGAACGCTTCGTCCAACATCATGCAGCTGGACGAGTTATTTACCATTTTTGTTACTCTGACACGAGTGTCCGCGATTACAGACCTTTGAGCCTTTTCCGTACACGAGTTTTGGAGGACCGTGTGATATTATTATTTTTATTAACTAAATACAAAAACCAACAGTGTATAATGTTATAGTATATAAAAAAAAAAAATTAAAAAATAAAACGTAACGACAGTAAAATAAATGTGTGCGGTGTGATAAGACGGTGCGTATAAAAAACAAACGATCAAGTGATTAATCGCGGCGGACGACTGAGCGCGAACGACACGACGGAATGGCACACGGTACGCGAATGAATGAACGTTGGACGGCAGACCGCTCGGGCCCCCCCGATGTGGTCGGCGATGAGTCATCGCGTTATTTTCGGAAAGTAGTAAAGTACGTCATTTTCTGGCGTTCTCATTGGCCCGCCGGTCGACAGTGTCGACACATAGTGGACGCGGAATCGTCGAGACACTTAACCGCCGCCGCGCCGCCTCCACCTCCACCGCGGTTTGTGACGGTCATAGAGCGGCGGCGGTGGTGGTTAAGCGGTTACGCGATACGCACCGGCCGATAACGCGTGCGAGAAAAGTAGGTATACTTGTCTATGACGACAATCCCGAAACGGATTTCGGATACTTTGATCGTGATGAAATCTGAAAATTATGTAATTACCGTGGTCCATTTCCATGCCCCCACTCTTCTTTTTAATCGTTTACTTTACGCACTTGTTGAACTTTGACCATTATGAATAGGTAGGGGCGTAGGATTTTCTAGGAAAATAAATCGTTAAAAAAGAGTTTATTATTGCCAAAAAAAAATGTATTTATCTTAAACTTAGAAAATAGAAAGATATGAGTAGGCACTGCCAAAGTGCAAAATACATATGAAATAAAATTACATATCATTTGATTATTTTCATTGAAACTTATAGACTATTGGCTTTGGGTATTTGGGCACTACAACGTCTAATAAATAGGTATATCCATCCTAAGTACGCGTTTTATAGTAAAAAAAATGCTTTGATTTGCAAATTTTGAGTGAATACGGACCTAAGCATAGAAGCATAGAACGGTGTGAATGGTTCAGTCTTCAGTGTTCATGTTATAAATAGGAAATATCATAAAATTAATCCAAATATTTTCAAAATTTCATGGACCATTGTGTAAAGTACTAATTATCCCATTATCCCTACAAAAGTATTTTCGAATTAGAAAAAAATAACTTAAGTCTTGTATTACTTACATTTTCAAGCGACATTTTATAAATGTACAACAACAAAATAATTTCTTATTATCGGGATAATGACAGATTTTGTGAAAAGTTGAACAATGAAAATACACTTATTGACTTGTGGTAATGAAGAACCTTGTATTAAATTGTCAATATTTTTAACCAAGCGAGCATTTTTTATCATCATTTATAGAAAAAACTAAAATAAAAAAATGAAAATGTCTATATATAGCTCAAAATTGATCAAACTATTTTAAAAATTATACCATGTAAAATAAATGCTATACATCAGCTTTTGGTGAAATTTTAAGGTACCTATCACTGTTATTCGTTTATGAATAAATTACAACAAACTAAGAAAATAGAAACTGGTATTGCATATATTGAAAATATTCCCGTTCTTCCGTAATTTTTTTTCCCAATTATTAAAAAAAAGAACTGTAAAATTTTTTCTTTTAACCCCCTTTACCCCAACAAGATACCAGCTCGAACCGTGAATTTATTCAAATTCTTATTTTTGGAACTTTTAACCATCTGAAACATATTTTTATTCCATTTAAGGGTGGGCTGTGTTGTTATACAAACATTATTTTTCAAATGAGAACTAGCCTATTTTACTGTTTATTTTTAATAGAATTTTTTAAAAATGTTTTTGAAAAAATCATGTACCTGCTACTTTCCCACTTATGACTCAACTAAATCAAAATTTGATCGAGTAGTTTCTGATTTTTTAAAATGTGTAGTATACAATTTTATTGTTTGTATATATTACCTATGTATAGGTAGTATTGTTAAAAATAATATTACGAAAATATAAAATAGGTACCTACCTAATACCTATATACGGCTATATAGGTAATATAATACAAATATAAATATTACGGGGATCAAACTATGATGAGCGATTGCTGACGATTATTATGCTATTTATTAAAGAGTTGAATTTTACATTTATACCCATCTATTGAAAGAATATTTATTTTATTTTTTTTTTCACAATTGACCCTTGTTAAACCATGGGGGCTGATAACGCATACGCACTTAATATATTATATACCTATCTTTTATCTTGATCCCAGATCTGATATTCTGATATATTATAATATTTAATGCTTAGGTGCAAACTTGATGACTATAATAATATAACATGTATCTATATGTGGCCATGCGGGGCATTGTAGTTTATAATGACCTCACCTACTTTAGGGTCAGATTTTTATGCCCTATAGAAACCTTTATAATATAAGAAATATCACATATGCATTACAAAAATGGATTATTATCATTTATTTTTATAATATGCAATCACAAAATGAATTATTTTATCCCAACTAAATTAATAAAATGTTATGGTACGAATAAATAATTTTCTGGTTCGATTCTTTGTGCTGAATTTTAACTATGGTGGATACACTTAGGTTACTCAGTAACCACTATCAAAAATAATTCAGTAATCGAGCATGTATAAACAATATATTACTATATAGCCATATTATAGACCTATAATATACATATTGGAATTTGGAATATTGGTTATACTGCTATAGTGCTACATAACTACCTGATACATTGCAGTATTACACAGCTGCGTAAAGGTACTGCACAAGACGATGCCTATGGTGTATCTAGGATTTATTTTCAAGGTTGGGGGGGGGGGGGGTAAGAACTTTTAAAACCATCTATTGATGGGGCCACTATACACCATGCACGCAATATCTACAATATATCTAATACCAAATATATATTATGATTAGGTACCCATGTTATAATAAGATATTAAGTAACCAGAAAGGTGAAGGTATCTGAATTATGAGTAGGTATTTTAGCATAATCTTATTAGCAACGGGAAAAAAGGGGCAAGTGGGTGTCGGCGTGTCGCTCTGCTCTACAGTAGGTTACAAGTTGGTCGCTGTAATGGATGGTGTTAAATTTGAATTCAATGATATAATATCATTGTAAAATATTGTATATAATATATTGTTCTTCTTTTAGAATTATATGATAATAAAATATTACATTGTGAACGATAGTAACATGAATCATGATATATACACAGCAATTAGATATTATATATATATATTTTTTTTAACTAAATGAAGCTTTAAAAAATTCTAAAATTTTATACATATAAAAAGAATCAATTGTCTTATTTAGCAAAACAATAAATAAGCGTAGTTTTAAAATATACCATTTGTGTGAAAAAAACTAATATTGTCAATTTTTAGCTGATTATATAGTATATACATTTTTTGTTGGTGATTTTAAGTAAGCCACATAAAAGAAAAAACAAAATTATGAAAAAAATATATTTTTTTGTTTACTGTATAAGAAAATCAAATTACAATGTGGTAATGTTTTTATTGAATAATACGGATTAAAAAATTAATAGTGTTTGTTACGAGTATACTATTATCAAACATCTTCTAATAATAACTTTCAAACATTTTCATTGTTCACACTTGATAAAAAAATAATAAACTTGATATTATGATATTATTAGTTTAACTGAAGTGATATAAAATAGAATATAAGCTTTACAAGCGAAAATAAATTGATACATTTTACAACTCATGCCTCTATGAACAATTTTTCAAGTTGTTCCATCTGTCATAATTTTTAGATTGATATTGTATCCTATTATCATTAAAATATTTAGTAATTATATATATTTATAGTCAAAATTTAAGATTGGGGTATAATAATTAATCAGGCTGAAAAAATATTTTTTCTTTTGATTTATTTTGATATGGAACTAATATGTAACAAAATATTATATATAAATGTAAATGTTGGGTCCGCAGAAATAAAAAATAAATAATAATTCACAAAAGATAAATGTTTTAAAACAACAGCATTTATCTTCCCTGTGGGGCCCAGACATAACGGACAGCATAGCTATTGTTACTCTGCATCCAGACACACTACACAGACTATATCCAGTCTATTAGTTGTGTCTGGGCACTGTAAATAATATATTATATTTGAAGAAATTAAATTTGTTTATATAAAACATTTTTAAATTTAAATTATTTCATATAGAAATTGTTTTTTTTTCCAATGTCTGTTGAAGCCATTAATGTAAAGTTAAATAACTTATAACAGCTTTAATTTAATATTTATGAATGAATCAACTGAACATCAGTATCATTTCATATTGTTTATATTTCCATTAATTAAATTCATAATGTACGTTTTTTTTTAAAAAAAAAGACAAAAAAATAAATATACATCAGAAATAATTTTACTCTTTTACATTAACAATGATTTTTTGTTCAATATTATCCTTGGTAATTATTGGCAATTCTTGTACACCTCCAGCACAACATATTTTAACTTTAAACTTGGGCATGTTGATGATACAACGTTTTTGTACTTCTAATATGCATTTTTTTAGGAGATCATATGCTTCTTGATAATTTGCATCTAAAAATAAAATGTATAGTTATTATTTCAATCTAAGAAATAATTTATTATACCAATTCCTTTACTTATATTAAAAGCTAGTAACTATTACATATTATTATACCTATTACAAAATAGAAATAATTAAATTAAATGTTGTTTTACAATTTAAAATTTAGTATCTTCTATAATTTATCATAGTAGTTTGATTATCAGATGTATTATAGTCTATAGAGATATAGATATGTGATTTATACTATTATTAATGTTATTTAAAAGCAATAAATTCAAGATAGATTTGTTAAACACCCAAATTAATTCTTAATATTTTGTTTTTATAAACATGTTTTATGAGCTAAACTTACTAAAATATAGTCAAAATAAGAAACAATGGTTTGTGAACATATTAAATACATGATTTATGTGTGATGCACTGATGTTATTGATTACGAAAAAGAAATCTCCAGTATAAAATCAATTAATTGGTAGTATTACAATGTAGCAGTATCAAAATAATAACAAACCTTTTTAGGATGTGTAATAATTAAATTTTTAAAATATAATGAGTTATAAAGTAATAATACCATTATATTTAATCATATTATATTTTATTATTAAGATCATTAATTTACGATTAGGTACTATTTAGAAAGTTTAAAAAATAATCGATTTTTTTTTTCAAATTAGGGTTTATTTTTCTAAAGACACAGACATAGTTATAGTGTTTAAGCTATTAAATATAATATGGTTAGGTTAATTTTTCTCACTTATAATTTGTATGCAATTATTCAACTACCCAACATATTTTCTGTTAACGGAAGTTTAAAATTGTAATAGTAATATGAAAACCTGACAAACTGCCAAGAACCCTCATCATACAGACCAATTATATTTTATCTTTCTTCTCAAAGAATAAGTTCAACAGTTCCTAAATTATTCCACAATTCTGTGTGGATATAATAACTTCATTATTAGTTTATTATACAATAATTGTACAGATTGTTCAAATATAAGAAAAAACTACACATGACGTCATCTCAAACTATTAATATTTAATGTAATCACATCTAAGTGTTAAATGTATTGCAAACTGTGACATCAGAACACAGAAGTTTTGGAATTAATAAAATTATTGTTTTTGCAATATCTGAACACTGTCATATAGTAAAAGGTTAATGTTTATAATGGAAATTATTTTAGAAAACAATTAAAAAACTTTATTACTAATATTTGTTTTTTTTTACAATACTTAAAATTATTTCAAAAATAAAATTTGTTTTAAATTTATTTTAATTACCCGGTTTGTAGTAACGGTCCATAACTGTGATTGTCATCATACCACCATATCCATGAGCACCATAAGGAACATCTACCTGAGCTCCCAAATAATCAATGAAGTATAAATGTGATTTTTCTCAGCTGGATTATATCCTCCGAGCATGAAGTTTACTTGATAAGGACTCTACGCACAGATAAACAAATATTTATATTACATCGAAAATCAAATTATAAAATTTAAATTGAAATTATATCTAAGTTAAGTACTTGTTGACTATGAGTTATGACATTTGAGAACATTTTCTCAATAATAAATAAACAAATAAAAACTTAATCAAAGTTGCTCTATCAAACAATTACTTGGCTTCTAAGGTGTTCGGCAACAGTTTTACGAGTGAAAGTCGCAATAGCTGGAATGGACAAATCGTATCCATTACGCATGCGGTAAAGTTTGACGTTTTGAGTGATGTACTCTGCAAATCTAGGTACATCGCCTGCTTCACCTGTGACACCCATCACTACATTGTTGGTGATGTTGTACGTTTTGTCTTCATCTACATAACAAAAGTATATTGTCTAAGTGGTGTAAAGGAACAGGTAGGTAATATACTATACAAAACTAGTTTCATAAAATATGACTTACCATCTTTCATGACCATAATACTGTGGGCAGCCGTCATGTCCGTGGCGATGAGTACGAAATCATTGAACTTTATCCCAATAACAGTTTCCATCTTAGCGGTCGGGTTTTAAAGTTTCTTTTCACTACACGATTAAAGTTTTTATACTTAATGATTATTAGGTCTGGGTAGTATACATGTATTATAAACTATAAAATATAAATGTATAATGTGTATTACTATTGTACAAAGATAAAATGATTGAGCGGTTTTTTCGTTTCAGTAACGTTGAAAACAAATGAAGCCGTCACTAACATCACCCGCATGGTTATGATAAGAATAATATCTTGAAACATGATTATCATGCATAGATAATGAATATTATTATATTATTTTTTCGGTTTCCCTGCTAAAGAGCCATTCGTTGATGGTTGTAAACTTAGATCATAATATACATATATTGTATATGATTTAAGGTTGTAAACAAACCACACTGGCGCACACGAATAATCACACTATCGTTATCATTTTTTTAAGGCCAGTGGACAGTAGTTGTAGTAGTTTGTTTTTTTACTGCACGTTAAGGTTCGCGCCTATTGTTGAAATAACTTCGAAATATTTTTTTTTAATTGTTGTGCGTTTATTGTTTGGGATCGTATTCAAAATATCTCTTCTTATAGATCAGACCGAAAACATGTCAGAAAAAAGAGAACGCGAAGATGACGATAAGAGCATTAAGAGCAATGCGTCCGAAGATGACGAAGACGAATGCGTAGGTCCCAGTTTATCTGAATTGACGGATACCGTCGAGAAAAAGAAAAGGAAAAGTAAGTTTTCATTTTAATATGAATTACAATTAAGTTTATAATAATTAAGTCGTCATGTTTATAACCAAAGCCCTTAGGTGCTTTGAAATAAGTCATGTTAATATTTCAACTATTAATATTTCATCCTTTAATATAGTTCTAAAATATGAACATTTGTACTTGGAAAACTTACCAACATGTGATACATATGAAAAAAGCTACATGCATCGAGATGTTATCACACACATCATAATCACCAAGTATTTACTTTGACATGGTTATTTAAAATTGGAATATCAAGTTAAATGCATTATTTTTTATTTTAGAACTGACTTTTTGATAACAGCAAGTTGTGACGGACATGTAAAGTTTTGGAAAAAAACCGAAGAATTGATTGAATTTGTAAAACATTTCCGTAGTCATCTTACACCAGTAACTGACATAACAGATAACTATAATGGAACTCTAATGTGTACAATATCATCAGATCAGACAGTCAAAGTTTTTGATGTCATTAATTTTGGTACTTCTAAGTTATTTGCTTTACCTACCCGATATATATTTGTAATTGTCGTGTGTCTATTCAGTTCTAAGAAGAACAATTTTGCTATTTTTGTCTTTATATAAATTTGTATACTCTTATTACATTATGTTTATGTTAGTATTATAATCAATTTTATCTCTATAGATATGATCAACATGATAAAATTAGATTATACGCCACTTAGTGCGTGTTGGGTGCATTCAAAAGGAGACCCAATTCACACAGTTGCCATGTAAGTATTAAGTACCTAAGTTTTGTATTTGTATTTTTTAAATTTGTTTGTTAAGTAATTAATTAAGATTGGTAATAAGTTTTATATCTGCTTTGAATTAAACATTTTATTTATTTTTTAAATAAAATGCATAAACTATAGTTTTGATGTTATACATTATATTTATAAACAAAAAGAAAATGTAAATTAACAATGCACATTTTTATGATATAGAAGTAGTGCAACTGAACCAAAAATATTTGTTTATGATGGAAAAGGAGTAAATATACCACTTCATGTAATAGAAAAAATTCATACCAAACCGATTGTATTTATTAAGGTAAACATATAATTTGAAATGTAAATTATAATTATTTTTCTTAGCTTATGGCTTGTGATTAAACAAGTTATTATAATACATTTATACATTTGAGTAAAATTTAAAATTTAAATGGTTTCAGTTTAATTATGTGTTTGATGTGGCCATATCAGCAGACAAGAGTGGCATCATTGAATATTGGTCTGGAGCTAAAACAGATTTTAAATTTCCAAAGTGTGTACAGTTTGATTCTAAGCTTGACACTGATCTCTTTGAATTTGTCAGACATAAAACGCATCCAACCAGCTTATGTTTTTCAGATGATGGTTTAAAATTTGCTACCATGTCACCAGATAGAAAGGTGAAAGACTTAATAAAATTGATATACTAATTATAATTATTATATTAATAATATATAAATTCTATACATACTATATTATTATTGATTTCTATTATACATTTTTTATACTTTGAAATTAAAAGTTTTACAAGATTTTTTATTTTATTAGTGTATACAATTTGTTTAATGTCAAACGTTAGTGACTGTTTAATACATATTTATGTTTTGCATCTCATTAAATTTCTATATGTTTATGAAATGGATAAATTTATTTCAATTCATATATTTATGTACTTAATAAAATTAATGAAGACTAGTTTTACATAGTATACTTGAAGTCGCTATTACTATTGTGAGCTTGAAGTATAACTTCTAATATTGATGGATAGCTTCCTTATAGTCTAGCTATCCTTGGCTATAATCCCTGCGTTAGATATGCTGCGACATTGATCTGATCAAGAATATATTGACCAAGTTTATTAATTTTTAAATTTAAATTTAAATTTGTATATTATGTATAGTTAGTTATTAAAAAATTATTCTTATTTTTAAGGTCAGAGTTTTCAACTTGTTGACGGGAAAACTAAGTAGGGTATTTGATGAATCTTTGGCACGTTTTAGTGAACTTCAGCAAAAAAAACAACAAATACCCAATATTGAATTTATTCGAAGGTAAAGCTTATAGAGAATGAATTTAATGTTTTGTATTCTAGTAATCAATATTATTTACTGTATTTCAGAATGGCAATTGAACGAGAGTTGGACAAAACAGAAATCTCACACACAGCCAATTTATGTTTTGACGAAAGTGGGCATTATTTATTTTATCCAACCATGTTGGGTGTGAAAGTTGTAAACATATATAGTAACACATTGGTCAAAATTATTGGAAAACCCGAAAACTTAAGAGCATTAAGAGTCGCCTTATTTCAAGTCAGTACACAGCGTAAAATGTGCGTTTCATTCTAAAAATATGATTTTATAAATTTTAATTCCATACATATCCATAGGGTAAGACTAAAAGACCAAAAGCAGCAGTAACATTAGAAATGGAAGCAGCAACAAATCCTACATTGGAATCTTCTTCAAGCGATCCTACGCTGTTTTGTACAGCATATAAAAAGAATAGATTTTATATGTTTACTAAGTAAGCTTTTTTCTTGTATTTGTAGATCATATTATTTTTTTAATGTTGTTAAAATGTATGTACCAAAGAATATTGTTAAAAAGAAGTTACACTTAATAACACTCACAATAGAATATAGATTATTTTTTTTTATTAATAAATTAAACTTTTTTTTGTTTTGAAGGCGTGAACCTGAAGATCTTAAAAGTATTGATGCTGATCGTGATGTATTTAATGAAAGACCTTCGAAAGAAGATATTATATCTTCAACTGAAGCTGCATGTAAGTTTAATTGTATTAATTTTTTGTTGTTTTTTTGTTCTTTATAAAATGTCTAACACTCATTGCTAATGTAATGTTTTGGCTGGGGTTATGGACTTAATTCTATATAAAACCTTAAAATAGAGCATTTATAAATACTGAAATTGCAGTTTAAAATACAATACATACGGAAAATAATGTTTGAAATTTTTAAAAATTGTATAAATATTTTGTTACATAAAAACTTTCTTTTACATAAGTTAAGTTAACAATAAACTAAAAATTTCACTTTCCTACAAATTCACATATCTACTTACTAAATAAATATAAAAACATATTTTCTTTCAAAATAAAATGAAATTTGAAGAGAAAATCCAGATCATATGTAACTGGGTTGCATAAACAATTTATTAAATTTAATGGTTCACTAAAAATTTAATGGACCAATCGTGGGCCACTAAATCTTGTTTAAGGAACCATTAGCTCACTATTGATTCATTAAATGTTTTGTGCAACCCAGCTGTATGTTTTATGTGTGGTGATTTATCTTTAAATTTTTATTGTATAACTAAATTATTATTTAAATTTGTTAAGGTATCCAACGATTATACGATACAGCTACTTTGCACACTGTTTTTGGAGATATTCAAGTAGCACTGTTTAAAGAATGCCAAAAAACAGTTGAGAATTTCTGTGTTCATAGCAAAAATGGATATTACAATGGCAACATATTTCATAGAGTAATCAAAGGATTTATGATACAAACTGGAGATCCTACGGGTATACAACGGATGTTTAATTTGATATTTTAGTACAACACTATTAACATTTAATAAAACCATTTTAGGTACTGGATTAGGCGGTGAGAGCATATGGGGTGGTGAATTCGAAGATGAAATTCGTTCGCATTTAAAACATGACCGACCTTATACATTAAGCATGGCTAATGCAGGACCAAATACTAATGGTAGTCAATTTTTTATTACTCTTATACCTACGGTGAGTTACATTATTTTTTTTTTATATTTAGTTAAATCATTACTTATTATATTGTTTGGTTTGTTTTTAGCCTTGGCTGGATAATAAACACACTGTATTTGGACGAGTCACCAAAGGAATGGAAGTAGTACAAACAATTTGCAGTGCAAAAACTCACCCTAAAACAGATAAGCCTCACGATGATGTTCAGATAATTAATATCAGTTTGAAATAAAACAGTAACTCGAGTTTTATATATTATGTAATTACTAAACCATTTTGTATTTCAAATATATCTCCAAAAAATCATTATTTTGCATAAACTATTTGAAATAACAATTCAAAATGTATTTAGTATATTTTATCTTAAATAGATTACGTAACCATTTTGCCCAACCTAGTCTTCTACGCCTGTTAGGTTGAAAAAATAATTGTATTGCACCTATCGGTCAGATAATACAATATATGTATAAGCTCTCTAACTACATATGTCATGATTGCTGTAATTAATAATTACAATGTATTCAGTAATGTTGGGTTCTTTTACTATTTTATATCAGTGGTTATTAGCTCCCCCCTTTTAAATGCCTTCCTTTATGAATATGTGTTTCTACAAAATGTCTCTCTTCTGTTATATCACTAGTATGTGGTGTTATTTCTGAAAAGTTACTACTAACACAACCCACTAAGAAAAAAATCCCGTTTGCGCTTCATTATTTTATTATAGGTAGGTATAACAATTCAATTATATCATAATTTTTTATTTTTGAAAACATTAATTAGAGAATTGTACTCACATAAAATGGCAAACTTTTTATAAATAATGATTTGTTACCACACTAATAATACATTTTTCATAATTATGTTACGATGATAACAATTATTTAAGTTATGAATGAGGAAAAGTTTGTGAAATAATACAATGCACAAACAAAAATATGACGCCAAACTACTGTTGTCAATAAGAATACATAACTTATTTTTCATTGTAGACATTAATGTCAGCAACAGTGGTGGAAAGCCTTAGTAAAATATTATGGAAATACTATATTCTTGGTCTGAAGATCTTCAATAATCACAAATAGCGCGATGTAGTAGTTTTTAAAAATATTTCAACAGAAACAATTATTATTCATTTAATTAAGTAAAAATATGATCTTAGGGTGTTGATTTTAATTTTGTTGCTGACAGTAGACAGAACACACTTCAAACCACTTGGTTGGTTGCGGTACTCTGGTGGAAAAACTCATATGGAACCATTATAGATTTCATAAATGTTTTGCTAAAATGTAATGTTAATGTATTGTTCAAAATGTAGTCGCTACTAAAGAACATTTTATAAGATATTTTAATAAATATTGTTGTACTTTATTATGATTAAACAATTTTAGTAAAATAAATATATAATAATATACATATTAAATAAAAGAACAGGTTTAAAATGTCTAACAAAGTAAAAACGCTACCAAAATATGAATAAATATTATTTTTAAAATTCATATTAATATCGAAATAAATGTATTGTAGTAACTATTGAATGCTGACGAGCAAAAACAAATTTATGATTAATTAAAATAAATACACAAAAAAAAAATAAAAATATATATCAGTAAACTTAATGTGTTTAGCTGCTTTTACTCCATCGGCACATCTTCAGTTGCAGCAGGTACATTTTCATTGCCATCAGAGTCTTCTACTTGTGCCTTCTTTTCATATATCACTTCGGTCGATCGAACCACCCCTGCCTCCAAATCTAACCAACGGCCTTTCACTGCATTTTTGGCCGGTGGAGACCACCAGTTAACTATGTTCCCAAAAACTGGTACATGCCGTAAAATGCCTTCTTGCCATATTTTTTCTTCGGTTTCTTTTTTTAAGTCTACAGTCGCAGTTTCTATACCTAAAAAGATTGAAATGTTTAAATACTAGATTTAGTGGTAATCAGTATTTCATTTCTTCATACCCTTTTTCACGAGTTCGGCCATTGAATCAATGTACTTGGTAGACTCTTCTTCTTTACGCCCAGTACTTTGGACTAGAGACAACAATTCTGCCACATCTGTGTCAGCCGTGACCATACCAAAACGAACACAGGCCAATCCGTCACTTCCTTCCCCTAAATATTCAGACCAATTGGTTCAAAACACTAGTCGCAAAAATATGTATTTACTAGTTGGCTTACCTAACGAAAAAGCAGCGTCAATTGAACGAAGCTGTTGCACGATACGTACATTTAGTCGATTCAAATCTTGTTTTGCCTGATCAGTGGCCAATTGCTGGTCGGACGATCGCCACAGTTGTGGCACGTACCGTACAGCACCAAGTCCTGCCCAGTCATCGATTTCGACATATTCTAATGATGGCAGATTGGCGATTAGTCCAGTTAGTTTTTCTTTATAATCAACTGTTGCTAGCAAAATTTCCTATTAAAGACAAATGAAACAAATAACTTATGTTTCGATTGTTATTTTTACTTATAAATGAATATTATACTAACAATGTGTTGATCCAAACATATGCTAAACGTTTCCCAATCATCTTCAGTTACTAGTGAATTTAAAACAGTAAAAGGGGAAAACGTTACTACAACACCGAGGGTCTCAATTTCGCACAATTCCAGAGGTGATTCTGGAATTTCTCGCTCCAGCACTTGGCCTAACTGAAACAACAAATGAATATGCCAACACATCTCCTGATTATGTAGAAATATTTCTTACCCAAGAATTTAGTTTATCGTAATAAGGAGAAACTCTTTGGTTACAGTCTTTTGGTACAAATTGGATGACAAGACAACTCGATAGATTGTGTAATAGATCCTAATAGGAAAAAATAACTAATATTAATACAGAATGTTTGAATAAGGATGAGAAATAATAATAACTAAACTGGAATATTCTCTCGGTTGGCAATAATTTCAGCGACTGTTTCTTCATTAGACTCACTGTTTTGGTCATTAGTTTCACACTGAATAAAAAAATAAAACATAATTTGTTGTCAATAAAAAAAATTACCATTATTACCAATATCCTCAGACAGTCATAACGTTTAACCAAACTATGTATGCGCTGACAAATTTCAAATTTTTGTTGTATCCTTAGTACAAGCGCATCATGTCCTAAAGCCTGAAAAAAGATAATTGTCTTAGTGTTTTAAAATGATGAAATAAAAAAGTACTTAACTATTAATACTTACTTGAAAACACGTCCAAATAGGTAAACATTTACTCTTGTAAATATTCAATATTTCTGTACTAGTATATTGTTTATCAAATAAAGTCTAACAACTATATTTAAGGAAAATAATTTGAAATATGCCTATGTATTATAAATAGTAATCATATTGCATTATAAACTCAATACATTTACAGAAAATAGAGAACATTTTTTTAATTTAGTAAAAATATATTTTATATTAATTGTTGTATACAGTTGCAAAGATTGAATAACTGTATCATATAGTTATAAATATTTCCATCTTTAAAAGGATACGATAACGGGAAGTGCAGAAATATTCAACCAAATGCTTGGAGTTAATGTCATACTATCAGCTAGATTAGTGCTCTGAAAAAAATAATCAGTTAGTAAAAACTCTTAATATTATTATAAGAATTATTTAAAATACTTTGGTTTTAAATGTTGTCAGAGCGAGTCCTGATAAATTGTCACCAGATAAGTGTAACCAAATATTGTGTTTACTGCATAGTTCTTTTAGGTTTACGATATCATCCATCTGACCAGTAACATGCGCACCTGATATAAATATTATAAGCATTAAGATTAGCGTAAGCCAAACATAAAACCTAACTTATTACCTGCTCTAGCAAAAACAATAAGAGGTTTTCTGTGGTTTTCCACATCATTTGTGATGATTGTTTCTAATGCCCCTAAGTCTGCTTTGTAAGGGCACAGTACATTTGATAGGGATGGTATAATTTGTACACATTTTTCATTCATTCCAATCTATTATAAATCTATTAATAAGTATTGTAATTGAAAAAAAAACTAACTGTCAACTAATTTGTATTACTTGTAAAGCAGTTCTCTTTATCGTACCAACCAATACTGGATCTGGAGTACAGTAAACTATTGGAAATTCAGATAGATTTAAGTATTCTGGACCAAACATACGGTGCATAGCAAGCAGTAACACTCTTTCATAACTTAATAACATATTTTCTGTATAAAATGCCCCACAGTTTGAAAATCTAAATTTAAGATGAAATGGTTATTAAAATATAAAAGCTGTAAGCAATTAAAAAAATGTATTAAGCGTATGTTTATACTGACTGAAATAATTTTGATATCCACATTGTCGTAGACTTGTTGACCAAAGACAAAACGGGCACAGTCTGTTCATTGGGCAGACAGTGACTAATGTAATAGCTGAGAGAATATGACGTCAAACTGAATTTGTCCAGATCTTGAAGAACTGGAAGGGTATTTTCTTCATAACCCTCTCCGTTTTCTTTCTTGTTTTGACTTAACACCAGAGTCTATGACAATAACAAATGTTTTACAATAATGCACACTATAGAAAATTAACATACCCTAAAAACATACTTGTAATGATGCCAGAATATCACAGAATGTCTTAGAACCCAATGGCAGGGTATGAGACGTCAACTGGGTGTTTAATTGGTTGTTGTCCAGATTATCCAGGGCATAATTGAACTGTTCACTTAATTCCACAAAAGGAGAATGTTCTACCTTTAATTTAAAAACAAAACATAACAATGATCTTTAAACACAGAACAGTGAAGAGAAGCTGCAGTGTAATTATTTTTATAAATAAATCTAAACCTTGCATTAACCAAAATTCAGGAGGCAACTATAAATCTAGGTACAGTTTTGTAAGTCAGTTTGATAAAATAATTTTGGTGGCCTCTAAAAATGCATAAATAGTGTATCCCTAAAGATCAATGTCGGGCGCGCACAGATTGTTTACTAGTCGCTGTTCTGGTAGCTATGGTATCATATATATTATATAATACATCCACGATGCAAATGACAGAACGAAAGAAGCGCAAATCCATACAGAAGCAAGACAACTCTGTCGTTGGCTGCCGTGCCAAGTTCAAGCAGACTTACTTCATGATCCGGGACTTGGACGTCAGATTTCGTCTCGTTGACGGAGTCAGGTGATGACATGATGTCGGCGACGACCGGCGGCTCTTTCGTTCAATTGTAAAGATAACGTCAACAACAGCAACGACTGCAGTAAAAACGAACAGAATAATATCGACGTGTCGTCGTCATGTGTGTGGGGCGCGCGATGATATTACACGTTAGTACGGTGTACGGTGAAGTTAATACGCTCGTTATTTGAATAACAAATCAAAGCAACGACAGTGTTAAGTACAACCGAAATGATTTACGTATATAAAATAGTGCATTGAAAATTTAACATACGTATAATATTATGATTTTACTCATTTTGTGTTATATTACACATATTAAAATAATATTGTTATCGTAAATTCAAAAGTGTTTGTGGTACGTATTGATATTGATAACGGTGTATTGATAACGTAGATTATTATCTACACGCGTACCGGCCGTGGTCATGGTATATGGTAATCGAAGACCATGGTATGACCACAGAGTTAATAACATTATTATTAATTAATTTATAATTTTAATTTACTGTATATTAAATTGTAAGTTATAATCATTATAATTATTACGATCATGCATTCATGCGCATGCATGTGATTTACGGGTCAATGGTGCCTAAAATGTTCGTGTAGGCATTTCATCTATTCTGAGGTGTAGTAGCTGGTGTAGACTTGTTATTATATTATTATTCTGTGGCGTAGACTAGGGCACTAGGTGTAGACGTGTGGTAGGTGTTCCTATAGGTACCTACGTTAATTGTCAGTCCGTAAAATATTAATTATTATTTATTTATTATTGTTGTGAGTGGCTTAAGTTAATGCCCAAAGCTTTTAGATTTTATCATACACATTTTTTAAAAAATATAAAAACCTGTACACGAATATGGAATCTTTACTACCTAATATATAAAGAAGAAAAGTTGTTTGTTCGTTTGTTCGGGATAATTTATTTATTTATTTACTTATTTATAATATATATACGGGCATAATCTCTGGAACTACTTAACTGATTTAAACATTTTTTTTTACCATCATTAAGCTACACTATTCCAAGGATCTATAGGCTATATTTTATCTTGCTAAAATTTTTTTTCCGCTACGCTCCAAAATTAGGATCTATATAATATTTTACATGTAATAATATATATTATATATAGGTATTATTAATTTAGTATACCTACCTAATAATATTAAGTTTGTACTTAAATTTAAATATTTATAGACACTATTGTACCTAATTATATATATATTAGTATAATACATAATAAAAAAAAAAGGTTTCTTAAACAGAACATTAATTTTTTATGAGCTTTTGAACTTATATTTTTTGCTTTATTTGATATACATCGGTAAATTATTGATATTTTGTTGTATTTTCAAAACGAATAACCGCGTAGACTCTTGAAATGTTCACCAAATATGTATTGTATATTAGCATCTCCACCCATGATAAAATGTTCAAACTATTTTGAGTTTATTTGAGCTATTTATAGCCATGATAATTTTTTTAAATGTTGTACATATTTGTTCAGTTAGAAATTCATAAAAGTTTTTATTCGTATAGCCAATATCAGACATTTTAATATAAGGTTCCCAACAAGTTGTCTACCTTTATCAAAAAGAAAGGATTCACCGGAAATTCACGCTATTTATAGACATAGTATAGATGCATATTTTAGGTATATATTTTATTTTCCATATAAATGCATATTTGCCATTTGGTGACATTTTATGGCTATAAGTCCTCTGCCCTAGACTTATGACTGCTGACTACGTTTAGATATATTTGGTATAGTTTGAATGGTTTTACATCGTAGTCTATGATTAAAATGTATAGTTATTTATATATAATATACAGTATTGGTGACTGCAGTATAGGAGATGTTCCACACTTATCAGTTATCATCAATTATATATCGAAATATATCGATTATTAGTTTTTGCTTATTATTTTTATGGCCTCTTTATATTAAAAATAAATTGTGAAAAATAAATTTTAGATATATTTATACATTTAAATCCTAAGATATTATGGTATGTATCGCATATTCGCATGTATAATAAATAAATGATAATTAGTAAATTCATAAAAGTTAATATATTATGATCCCTGTCTACAATATCGCGGGGATTGTTATACAATTATTGAAACGGAATGGGGTCCGGAAATCTGTTTGCAGTATCTCAAATTTCAGTTTCATCATCATTGTCTTGCTCACCGTCTTCGCGGTACAGTATAGTTGTCAAATTTGGATCCTTTCCTCCGGTCTAAAAATAATTGTTTGTGTTTCTTGTAGAATTTAATGAATTTTATTTCAGCCAAGATGTCATTCTCTTAATTTCTAAATGGACAATGTAATGTCACAATTTTCTTCCTCTTTCTTTCCTCCTGTAAAAACCTTGTTTGTTTTTGTTGTTTATAGAAACGAATTGTGTCAAGGTGACATCTTTTAATTCATCAGGTCGTTTCTGGTACTTCTCAAACCAATTTTCTTTACAAAATTCTGCCAAATTGTCGTTCCTTACTTATTTTTAGTCTTTTTTATCTTTTTTTTAAATTTAATTTGGCTATATTATGGTGTTAATGTAAACGACACTTATTACTATTATAGACATCAGTTTTTTAAGTAAATACCAAGCAGCCTCTTGACTATTAGTCTTAACTATATTTCGCATGTCCACTCACATTTTTCGTGTGGTATCTAAAATGTCAAATTCCGGATTCTCATCTATCGTTTGTATAAAGCTGTACGGTATAGATACTTATAAACAATAAATTATTTATAAATATAATATGTACCTATATAAGACAAGTGCTATTCAGGCGAGTTTTCTTTGGTTATGAATTTAATTTTCAAAGTAAAATTATATCAAAACTATGGATTTATTATACTCATAAAATTTACTGAAGGCAGTTCTAGAACTAAATGGTCAACTACATGCGTAATGTGGTAGACACTTCAAGTGAATGATTGATTAGGAATCTGGAGGAAATTTAAGTAACATTAAAAAAAAAACCAGGAAGCAATAATTCGAGTTTATTCGTTTGGACCGTTACATAATAATATACTAAAGTTAATTTAATATACTCGGGTAAAATTATTTTTAAAAGTATTTAGTTGGAATATTCGAATACTTAACAAGTAGTTTATAGAATATGAATTTGAATACTTCATGATAATATTACTAAATCAGAATTCGCTAAGTATTTCGAATATTTTTTTAAACAAACTAAGTAACTATAGCTAAGTAATCTGTAATAACATATAAAAAGCAGTCTTTGCATGGTTTATTTTTAACAATATAGTATATGCGTATTGCGTACTATTGATGCGATATTGTAATCATTTTTGATAAAAGGTTAATTTATTTATATAGGTATTATATTTGGGTAATAATTATTGTTATGTTAGTAAAATACCACATTAGAACACTGTCTGTAATACATTACATTATTTAATATTTTTAAATAAGTAAAGAATGCATATAACTTAAAAGTGTTATACATATATTATACAAAATAAATAAAATTGTATAAATTGTGTTAAAAATCCAGCAAGGAAAAATATGACATGAATTGGTTTAGAAAAAAATAAAATAATAATAATAAGATATATTAAGAAACGGGAATTTGAGTACCTAGTCTAAATGAGCTATTAGTGATTTAGCAAAATAAGTAGGTATAGTAAACAAACCTTAATTTAAAATATAATGTCAAACATGAAAAATAAAACGTTTATTTTTGTTTTTAGTAGGTAGGTATATGGAACGTGCGATGAGCTATAATACAACTTACTGCTGCCATATAATAATGATGTGAACAACTTTTGGACTAAACATTTTCTTGTAATGTTTTCAGATTGAAATAGGTATATTATGTAGTTCACCAGACGCTCGATTTAAACAATACCTACAATGTTTAAGCAGACAATGATCAATGAATATAATATATCCATCTTCATTAAGGACACGAGATGCATATAGGTATACTATAATATACTATAATATAAAAATAAGACGGACAATAATCATATGAATTATGATAAGACAGCTGTCCTAAACTCCTACCATACAACATGTTCCACAAAATAGTCTGTGGCAATACAATCCATCAAGATAACGCGCCATTATATATTAATTTATAGTCCGCGACATGAAAAGTGGCCGATGACCGTCGCGAACCTAGCGGACGTTTCGCCTTAGTGGTTCATAAAGTAATTAAATTAATTGCCGCGTTTAATTGCCGGGCAGGAGGTGGTATAGGTTGAGAACCAATGGCTAACAGGCAGAGAAGCCGCAACGGGTCGCGGTACAAATCGGCCACTTTTCATGTCGCGGTTAAAATGAAATATTTATATCTATTTATAACTTTACGTCGACGCGCCGGCCATCACAGGCCACAGCGCCGAAAATCTGTTTACCCGGCACCGTACTCCATATTACCAAACCTGGTTTTTATCGCAATCTACCGATAGTACCTAATATCTACCGATATTATTGATGTATTGCATAATATGCCATATTGTTATAGTTGACTATTTTATATTTTATTTGTATAATAACATAATATTAATTATAATATTCAATTCAACATGAATAACAAAAATAAGAAGATGAAGACTTTACATGATTTTTTTTATGAAAAATCTACAAAACCTAATTCTGGTAAGTACTTCTTGCCTATTTTAGTAATAATAATTACCTATGTAAAGCACTAAAGCTTAATATTTATTAGCATTTTATAAGCACTAAACACTGTCAATATAATCGAATACTCACCTAGGCAATGTAATATTATACAAATATATATAATATTATTTAATAAAAAATTTTAAAATAATAAACTATTGTTGATATAATTCGAACTAATTTTAAAATTATTAAGTAATTATATTAATTAATTTAGATGACATTGATCCAGATGATCCATTAATATTGACACCTAGCACAAGTGATGTAGTAAAAACTGTGCATCAAATAAAAGAAGTACCTGGTATGAATTAAATAGTAAAATATTAAATAATAAATAAACTTTGAAGTTTGAGTATAATTTCTGCAGTTGGAAATTTAATTAATCTTATAACCAGTGAAAATGAATACGTTTGTTTATCAAATACATTTGACATTAATATCGACGATTTAAAAAGTGAAATCAAACTACTGAAAAATTTTTCAAACACAGAAATGCCTAAAGGTACATCAACGGTAACTATAACACAGTGGCTTCAAAGTTCAATGGCTAAATCATTCTGACAGAGCAGATATTTTTATTAACTTCAATAAAGCATTACAATTATTTACTACAATCCCTGTAACAAGTTGTTCATGCGAGAGAGCATTTTCCAAGCTTAACATTGTAAAGTCAAAACTTCGGGCTAGTATGGATCAAGAGCGTCTTGACAGCTTATTTTTTATGAATATTGAACAAGAAGTATGCACAAAAATTGATTATGGGGAAATAATCGAAGAATTCAAGACATTAGGTCCAGGAAATCGACGATTAGTCTTATAACTATTTGTTAGGTGGTTTAGTGTACTTATTATATGTAGTAATGTGTAATTCTGTATAAATATAGTCTTTTTTTATTTTAACCGTAGTATTGCCATAAAACCATAACATAAACTGAGTACATACCTACAAGAAAAAATTGTGCCGCACCTATACAAAATCTCTGCGCACGCCTATGCGGCGATTTAAATAGGTATATTGTATTGTATAACCTAACCTAACTTTTGTATATATACAATATACCATGGTATATCCCTGCAGGGATGGACAAACCGCGGCTAAGCGGCTAGGCGTCTTAACATTTTTACTAATATAATAATAGGTATTATTCCTTTTCCTGCTCTTCATAGTACATATTTCGATGATTTTTTTTTAACTGTATAAAATTGTTTAGAAATACACCTTTGGAAGGTAATGACTCGATATAAATAGGAAAAACAATCAGACCCCGTAGAATAATTCAATTTTAATATTTTTTTTATTTGAACCACCTTTTTTTTTCTATAACTGTCAATAATATTTTATTTTTTGAGTAAAAAAGCAAGGCTTGAATGCAAGGCTCC